>NC_056733.1:675354891-675654891 GCF_019279795.1 Protopterus annectens
CTGGTTTGAGGCTGCTCCATGTTAACAGATGGAGAACAACTGCTGGTCCGATGCAAAATTAGTGGTCTGCCCAGAAATGTTAGCAGATGATTCGAGAGGCAAACATGTAGCTTCCGACGTCTTACTTTCACTAACTGAACCAGTAACAGCAGTAGGAACATGTATTGAATTTACATTCATGCTGCATGCTGCATGCTTCAGAAAAAGAACCTAACGCTTCATCATTAATGACAGTACCTGGAGTAGAAGAAGACTCCTCGATGGCACGTAAAGTACATGTCTTTTCATTAGATGGCAACGTACAAGGTCTGTGTGCTGTACGGGTTACAAAATTAAGATTTTGTAAATTTGCTGGTGAAGCTGACCGTTGACCAAGGGAAGCTGAAATGGTAGTAATCTGTTGATTAACAACAGTAATAGGAGTAGCTGACCGTTGAATCTTAGAGGCTGGAGTATCGGGTCGCTGATTCAGTGAGACTTCAGTGCATTGCAGACTTGCTGAGGGAGTAATGGGCCGTTCAAAACAGTTAGAGGTAAGACACTTTCCCGCCTTACAGCAGACAGGGTTTAAATTTGAAGCAGGGCACAATAAGGGAGACAGTGCAACGTTCGAAATCTTCAGTTTGGAAGATGTTGTACAAACTGAACCGAAATCATGTAAAGAGCAAAAACATTTTACCTTGTTAGTGTTAGGAAAAGATCCGACATTATCCACTTGAGAAAGTAGGGCTTGGTGGTACTGCACGGACGTAGTAGCTGAATTAGTTATAGGCAGCTGCGGGCTAGAATCCACTCGCCTGTTAGAGGAAGCACTTGAAGACAAAACATTAGTAGCTAACCCATATTTGCCCAAAAAGGGGGAATCAGTCCGTGGTTGCAATGAAATATCACAATATAAAGATGTATTTAGATCTTGTGAAAAAGCAGCAGGAGAATTAAGTCACTACAGAGGCTCAGAGGAGCTAACTGAAAAGTCAGGCAACAGGTTTTTACTTTTGGCGCGAACAGCTCCACCATTGGTGGGAAGTGAAGCGGAGTTAGTTCGCAATTGTTTCGTAGATGGAAAACAAGTCACAGATGTTCTTCGTCTCACATTGCTGCAGTCATAACCTGTGGGTAGTCCGCTGTCCTCGGTCGGCCCGAATACCAAAGAGTTAGGCTGGCGTCGGTCATGGTCACCCAGATCTGACGTCAGTACGTAGTAGTACTTAAGCGCATGACCGACGCCATATCCTCAGTCTTTCTTGCCGCGTGGTCCGAAGCAGAAGCAGCGTTTGCAAGTGCCGTTCGGCGTTATGAAATTTTCATTAATCGAGTTTCAGACCGAAGACCAAGTTGGGCTAAGTACCCCGTTGGGGAAATTTTTGTCTTTTCTTGCCTCAGTTATCCGGATGTCAGAAAAGGTTAATAATTGTACTTCTTGTGGGAAACAGATACCTCATAGGGACTATCATTCTCTCTGTATTCCTTGCTTGGGGCCTGAACACGACGTAGTCGGGTGTCGCTTTTGTGCTAGATTTAATAAGCGCACCATTAAACGAAGATTAGACTGTGCCAGGCTTGTTTTCGGTAAGCGGTGTAACTATAACATGCCGTCGGATCCTCCGACGCCCGCTACTGCTAAAAAACGTAAAGATAAATCTTTGAGGTCTAAACCGGATGAGTCGTCCGTTGCGGACGCCGGTTCTTTGGAACCTATGGTTGAACCTGTGGATTCGGCCGAGGACTCGGCTGAATCCCAGGGGGAACCTTTACTTTTGCAGGAGTTGGCCTCTCAGGAGTTAGGCCAGGCCGAGGGTGCTTCTCAGGTATCTGTAGTTCCATCCTTACAAAAGGTTATTAGGCCTTCTACCTCAGTGTCTAAAGGCCATGCTAAGGCTAAGCCTTGTCTTACTGGCCCTGGCCATAGTCCTAGCTCTTCAGCCTCTGTTCCTAAAAAACATATGTTGAAAATGGCAGAGGACTTGATTACTTTGATCAGGGGTTCTATGCCCCCCCCCAGACAAGAGGCCTAGGGTGGAGGCAGATTTAGAGGGAATGGAGCATTCTTCAGACTACTCTGAGTCCTTATCTGAAGATATTCAGGATTTCCCTCCCTATTCAGATTCGGATGCAGAGGATTCCTGTCCTTCTGCTTCTCCTCCAGAGGATTTTTCCTTTTCTGAAACCTTACATTCCATGAGGGAACATTTCAAGTGGGAAGGTCAGGATTTTTCAGATTCTCGTAAAAGGCTTAGGGAATTTTTGTTTTTGCCACAACATAGGCCTTTGGCTATTCCCCCTGTCTTAGATGTTGTTCAGGATGTTTTTTCTGAAGCTTCCCTTAATCCTGATTCTTTACCCCCTGCCCCTGTCAAGCCAGACAGATATTACAGAGTTCCAGAAGCACATAAATATTTGTACAAGAGTCCTAGAGCTGACCCGGAAACTATTATTCAAGGGCCGAAGGGTGTCAGGGCTTCTGTGGTTAAGAATCCAGTTCCTTTGGATAAAGATTCTAGAGCGTTGGATAGGTGGGGGGAAAAGTGTACACCTCCTCGTTAGCTATGAGGGCTTTAAATTGCCAGTTTCATATGCTGAAGTATCAGAACTTTTTGTTAGGCCAATTGAAAGCAAAGGTGGATGCTTTATCTGAGTGTATAGAGTGTAAGGAATTGCAGGAGTTGGTTCATGCATCAGATCAAGTTGGAAAACATTCCTTGCAGTGTGGTTTCAATGCTCTTCAGGCTTCATCCAGGGTGGCTGCTACAGGTTCAGTTATTGAACATGCATGGCTTAAGGATCAAAATTTGTCAGAGCATGTTAAAGCTCGGATTTTGGATGCTCCTCTTCAATCAGAAGTTCTTTTTGGTTCTCCTGTGGAGTCAGTTTTGAAAAAGATGGAAGATAAGGCTAAGTCTATGCAGACGGTCAAGGAGTTTTTGCTGGTGCAGCCCCCTAAATTTAGCAGGAATTGGCCTGCTAGAGGATGGTCCTACCCTTCTTCGGATTATCAGTCTAAAGGCAGGTCTAGACGTGGTAGAGGCAGGGCTCACGCTCAGGGTTCTTTCAGACCTAGGAATTGGAGTTCTCCTGCACAGTCTTCTGGTGAGGGCAGGGGTCAGCCCTTTCGTAAACAGACCCAATGACCTGTATCTTCAGCTGCCAGGTCCTTCTTTTCTGGCAGCTCCTCTAGGAGGAAAGTTGGCACTTTTCAAAGAAAACTGGCATTTGGTCACCCAGGACAAATGGGTGTTGGAAATAATAAATCAAGGGTACAAGTTTTATTTTCACACTTTTCC
Organism: Protopterus annectens; assembly: GCF_019279795.1. NCBI lineage: Eukaryota > Metazoa > Chordata > Ceratodontiformes > Protopteridae > Protopterus > Protopterus annectens. Next base: position 675,358,173 of record NC_056733.1, read on the forward strand.
TCCTTTCAAAGGCATGCCGGATGTGCCTCCTCAGCAAAGGCGGGAGGCTCAGGAGCAAATTTCTTTGCTTTTGCAGATGGGGGCCATCCAGGTGGTACCTCTGTCAGAAGTAGGCCTAGGGTTTTATTCCTGTCTTTTCCTAGTGCCAAAGAAAGGAAACACTTGGAGGCCAATTCTGGATTTGTCCATTCTCAATACCTACCTAGACATTCCAAAGTTCAAGATGTTAACATTACAACAACTTCTACCTATGCTAGGCAAAGATCACTGGATGGTAACCCTGGATCTCAAAGAGGCCTATCTTCACATTCCTATCAGGCCCAGCTGCAGGAGATTCCTGCGATTTCGGGCTGGTACTTCTCATTATCAGTTCTCTGCATTGCCCTTTGGTTTATCTACTGCGCCCAGGGTGTTCACAAAAGTTCTGGCTCCTGTAATTGCTTTCTTCAGACAGAGGGGAATCCAAATTTATCCTTATCTGGACGATTGCCTGATTCTTGCTCAAGACAAAGACAAGCTACTTCAACATCTACAGTATGTAATGGCAGTTTTAAGGTGCCTAAGGTATTCTGTGAACGAAATAAAGTCCAGTCTAGTGCCCTCTCAGGACATGTGCTTTCTGGGTGTGAGACTGAATACAGCTTCTCAGATGGCATTTCTGACCCCGGACAAACAAAGAACTCTTCATCTATACTTTCAGCAGTTATCAGTACTGTCCAGGCTGACTGCAAGGACAGTCCTTCAAGCCTTGGGGTTCATGGCATCTTGCATTCTAGTACTTCCCAATGCCAAACTGCATATGAGGAAGCTACAATGGTATCTCAAAAGTGTATGGACTCAACACTGCCACGATTTGGACACTGTCATTCGGATAATACCTTGCATCCAGAAGGAATTCTTGTGGTGGGCTCAGGAATGTCACCTAAACAAGGGACTCTCTGTGACACGACAAGAGGCGAGTCAGATCATAACGACGGATGCCTCGGACTTGGCTTGGGGAGCACACTTCAATGGGAAATGGATACAAGACACGTGGCCTCCCAGACTACTACATTTGCATATCAACATGAAGGAGATGTTAGCAGTCCAATTTGCCCTGCTGGCCTTCAAGGACCTACTTCAGCCAGGACAGGTGTTGATTCGAACAGACAACACAACAGTTATGTGGTACATCAACAAGCAGGGGGGAACCCATTCTTACCCTCTTTGCAGACAAGCAATGATATTGTGGGAGACTGCTCTGGGTTTGCACATCAATCTTCAAGCACGGTTTCTGCCAGGAGCACAGAACTCCCTAGCAGATGGACTGAGCAGACAAATTGTGGATCCCCACGAGTGGAAATTGGATCCTCAGGTATTCCGACAGTTGACAGTGGCTTGGGGAACTCCAGACATAGATCTGTTCGCTTCTCCACTCAATTTCCAACTGCCAAAATTTTGCACAAAGATGTTTCACCCAAAAGCTTGGAAAGTGGATGCTCTATCTTTCAGTTGGAACAACCTTCACGTCTATGCTTTCCCTCCTCTGCCTCTCCTTACCAAGGTACTCTTGAAAGTCAGGCGGGACAAGCCTTGCATGATTCTAATAGCACCAGATTGGCCACGTCAACACTGGTATCCTCTGCTGAGTGGTTTAATTCAGGAGCCTCCTTGGCCTTTGCCACAGATTCCTCACTTGTTGTCCCAGTCAAACAATCATTTTCTCAATGTCAGGGTGCAGTCCCTGCATCTAACAGCCTGGCGTATTCTGTTTTAGAGCCTGTAGGGTCTCAGCTTCCTCAACAGGTTTTGGATGTCATTTTTGAAGCCAGGCGGCCTAGTACTAGAAAAGTTTATGCTGATAAATGGAGGAGATTTTTTCTTTGGAGCACAGCAAAGGGCTTTGATGTCTCAGTACCTAATTTGAATTTTACACTACAGTACCTTACTGAATTACTAGACAAGGGTTTGTCATTTTCTTCTGTGAAGGTTCATGCTGCAGCCATTTCTGCCCACTATGATTGTGACCCTCCTTTATTTTCTCATCCGTTGTTTAAGCAACTTCTTAGAGGGGCAAAAAATATAAGACCCCCGCTTAGAGCTCCTACTCCTTCCTGGGATCTCAATTTTGTGTTGGAGAAGCTTACTTTACCTCCTTTTGAACCTGCAGCTACGTCTGAGTTGAAATTTTTGTCTTGGAAGACTGCTTTTTTGTTGGCCATTACTTCTGCTAGGAGGGTATCTGAATTGCAGGCTCTCATGGCAGTTGAACCCTTTGTGATATTCCATAAGGATAGGGTGTCTTTGCGTACTAACCCTACTTTTATGCCTAAAGTGATTTCTAATGTGGCCCTGAACCAGTCTATTCATTTGCCTACTTTTTATGCTGATCCCCAAAATAAGGGAGAAAAGTCTTACATTCTTTGGACATTCACAGGCAGCTACGTTATTATTTGAGCAGAACTAAAGAGTTCAGGCAGACTCAACAGTTATTTATTTCTTTTGCTTTGGGTTCACAAGGAAAAGCTGTTTCAAAGCAAACTATTTCTAAGTGGATTGGTCATTGTATTGCTTTTTGTTATTCTCATCATGGGAAGAATGTTCCTTCTGGAATCAGGCCTCATTCCACTAGGGCTACTGCCACATCCACTGCCTTTTTGAGGGGGGTAGCTACTAAGGATATTTTGGAGGCAGCTACTTGGAGTTCAGTACACACTTTTACTAAGCATTACCATCTCCCCCTTTATTCCAAGTCTAGGGCTGGGTTTGCCACTGCAGTTTTACAGGGCATATTAGCAGCTCCTAATGCTTTTTAGTTTGCCAGCCTCCCTTTTCCTTTGCTTTGGGATTCTACCCACAGGTTATGACTGCAGCAATGTGAGACGAAGAACATAGTACAGTTTTGTACCTACCATAAATGTAGATGTTCGAGGATCCACATTGCTGCAGTCCTATTTTCCCTCCCTCCTTCCCCTCTATAGTTTGGGGTTGCAGTCTTTTCTTTGGGATAATTTTTATTTTCTCACTGGTGATTGTTGGGTATTTACTATTTTGGCTCTGGCCTTTCCTTTGTTTTAGGCCTTCTGACATCTGGGGCAAGAAAGACTGAGGATATGGCGTCGGTCATGCGCTTAAGTACTACTACGTACTGACGTCCGATCTGGGTGACCATGACCGACGCCAGCCTAACTCTTTGGTATTCGGGCCGACCGAGGACAGCGGACTACCCACAGGTTATGACTGCAGCAATGTGGATCCTCGAACATCTACATTTATGGTAGGTACAAAACTGTACTTTCTTATTTTCGGGCGGACAACCAGATCTGCTGCAGAATGTGGCGATTTTGAATTCTGTGTAATACCAGATAATGGGCAGAGTTAGTTAATGCAGAGTTAGTGAAAGTCGCAGAAGTGACAGTATAACTGCTACAACTGGGTGAATCAATAAAGCAGCTAGTAGGGTTATTCTGTGTTGAAGGCTGCGATTCGAAACCCTCCTTCGAGAGTCCAAACTATAACATCACAGGTCAGATGAATAATGTGCAGTACCAATATTTCAGCCCAATTGGTCCTTCAAGCTCTAGGGTCAATGCCAGCAGCTATAGCACTTGTACCTTTTGCCAGATTTTACATTAGGATTCTACAGTGGGTGCTAGCATCACAATCTTTGATACTTTACCAACCCTTGTCTACTCTGATTCGAATTACAAGAGAGTTCTCAAGTGGTGGATTCAGTCAGATCAAATTCTACAAGGCTGTCCATTCATCCCCCGCAGCCCTATGCAATAGTGACCGTGGACGCTTCCCAGTTGTGGTTGGCATTTTCTGGGAATCTTGCCTGTTGAACCTTGTTGACTTTTTTTGAGACAGTCACCAAAGCACTGGATGGGGGAAAGTCAGTACATGCAGCTTACCTTGACTTGGCCAAAGACACAATCCAGTACTCTGGCGTCACCAAAAAGCTGGCACATCTTGGTGTAAATCCCTGTCTCATGAGGTGCGTTTCCAGCTAGCTCACCGATAGGATCCATAACGTCAAAATAGATGCTTTCACCTCCGACAGTAGACCTGTCACTAGTGGTGGTCTCCAGGGATCTGTCCAGGTACATCTACTGTTTAGCATCTACTTCTCAAGAGGTCCAGGCAAAGACAAAAGGCCTGTGGCTGACCAAGTTTGAGGACAACTTTAAGTTGGGTGCTGTCATTGTTTCCCCAAATGATGTTAGCATACTACAAGAGGGTCTCACAGCAACAAATGACTAGTTCCAAAGTCATGGCCTTAAGTTGAACACATACAAAATGCATTATCGTATCATTTGACAAAAAAACAGCCCATACTGATTACCACATTAACGGCAACCCCCTAAGCACACAACCTGTGGTGAGAGACCTGGTTACACAGGTTGACAATCTCACATTCGACTATCATGTATCAGCAGTGGTCAGAAAAGCCTTTTTCTTGGTTCATCTCATAAGTAAAGGAATTGCATCCAAAAAAAAGGAGGTTATTACCTTTCTGTACTCCTCCCTCATTAGGCCAGTAATTGAGTACAACACCCTGTTGGGTATCTACCTCTCCAAACACCTGAACCAACTAGAAAGGTCACAGAAGTACCTAACAAAGAGAGTCCATAGCCTCCAACACCTGTCCTATGTGGACAGGCTCAAATCACTATCACTCTACTCTGTATCTTACAGATTGCTCAGAGGTGATCTGTTACTCAGCTAGAGGGTAATCTCAGACCCTGCTCTACTAGAGATGCTCCATAGCATTTGAGAAGTAGATGCCAATATAAACAATGACACTGGTAATCTCCAAACTCAGGACTCCACCCAGTTTGGGTTTGTAAAAGGCAGATCATGTCTCCTAAACAAGATAGCCTTCTGTGAAATGGTCACCAAAGCCGTAGATGAGGGTAAGGTGGTTCACACAGTCTGTCTAGATCGCGCCAAGGCTTTCGACACCAATCCCCACTCTGGATTTATAGATAAACTCACTAAACTAGGTATAAATCCCTATGTCACAAGATGGATTGCCAACGGGCTCACTGACAGAACCCACACTGTGAAAGTAGCAGACTTCAAATCCAACTTCAGACCAGTGACAAATGGAGTACCACAGGGTTCAGTGCTGGGTCCTCTCCTGTTTGGTATCTACTTCTCTGAAGTACAGGCTAACACAGAAGGTCTTTGGCTAATGAAGTTCGCAGATGGCTGCAAACTAGGATCCATAATCAAAACTCCAAAAGATGTGGACATCCTACAAAAGGGCCTCACTGAGACAGATGCCTGGTGTCAAAGCCATGGCCTCAAGCTGAATGCCAAAAAGTGCATTGTCATCCCTTTTGGTAAAAACTCTGTACTTATGAACTACCACATAGGTGGTAGTCTACTTAACACCAAAAGTATGATGAGACCTTGGGACACAGTTGGACAGTAGTCTGTCCTTTGATAATCACATCGCCACAGTAGTCAGGAAATCCTTCTACGTGACACACCTCATCACAAAAGGTTTCTCATCCAGGAAAAGAGATCATTGTTACCCTCTACTCATCACTCATTAGACCCATTATAGAGTACAATGCCCCTTTTGGTATGTACCTCACAAGACATCTACAACTGGAAAGGCCGCAGAAATACCTCACAAAGAGGATAACCGGCCTCAAACAGATGCCCTACGCAGACCGTTTAAAAAAACTGCAGCTTTACTCCGTCGCGTATTGCCTACTCAGAGGCGATCTCTGCCTAACACACAAAGCTATGTCAAACCCAGAGCTTTTGGACATGCTCCACTTAAATAAATCCCAATCCCTCCAAGCTACATGCTCTAGGGACCTAAACCTTGTCACCACAATAAACAGAACATGCTGGAGGGATAGATGCCTGTCCCAGAGACTTCCCATATTGTGGAACGAACTACCTATCTATATCAAACAAAGCTCCTCATTATCACTCTTCAAAGAAAATCTTGATGATTGGATGGGAGATAGGGAATTCACCCCAGGGATCACTTCTGTGGCTCTGCTCGACAGTGGCACAGGAAAATAATTTTCTTGGTTGGCGAAAGCCGGGTTATCTTTTGGCTAGGCTTATATAGGCCCTAGGACCAATAGCCTAGTACCTACCTATGAACCTATATGCGTAAGTTTAACTCCTTGCCCATTACCTGATTGAAAGGCCTAAATCTAATGTCTGAAATTAACAAAACCTGCTGGAGAAGACAGGTTTGTCTCCTACAGGCTGCCTCGTCTCTGGAATAGACTCCCCATACAGATCAAAGTATGTCACTGACCCTCTTCAAGCACAACCTTGATGAGTGGATGGGAAACCACAAATTTTTCCCATGGGTTCTACCTGTGTCCCACATTGACAGGGGCAACAGGTGCTATTGTGGTTTCTTTTTTGGGGATAAACTCTTGGCTAGGCTTGTAAGGGCCTTAGGGCCATTAGCCTAGTAATCTTCTATGATCCTAAACCTTCAACACATAAACTCTATTCCAGTAAGTGGAAAAGATATGTGTACTTGGCTTAGCAAAATCGTATTGAACTTTTTTGGTTCCTGTACATGACATACTTGAGTTTTTGGCCCTGCTTTTTAAAGGAGGAGCTAGTTCCTCAACCATTAAAGTTCAGCTGGCAGTGATAACTAACTTTTATGTTGGATTTGAAGGTTCCTCAGTTGTCTCTCATAAGCTGTGCAGACCTTTCATGCAAGGCACACTACTTTTTAAGGCATCAGTTTAAAGATTCCCTTAACCTGGTACTGCAAGAAATTATACATTGCTCTTTTGAGCCAATAGCTAGATGTGTCCTTAAATATCTAACTTGGAAAACATTTTTTCTAGTAGCTATTACATCTGCCAGAGAAATTTCAGAAATTCAGGCATTATCTTCAGAACCTCCTTACTTGATTTTTCACTAGGACAGAGTTATGTTATGAACCAATTCATCCTTTCTTCCCAATATGGTGTCAGAATCTAAAATTAATCAGTCTATTTGCCAGTTTTGTTCCCCAAAGTTTCTAACAAAGAAGAATATATGTTAAATTTATTAGATGTTCACAGACAATTGTCTTTACTTATGTAAGAAAGTAAGAAAAACAGACCCAGTTATTTGTTTCCTTTGCAGACTTGAAATTGGGTAAACAAGTTGCCAGAGTAACTTTAGCCAGATGGATAACTGATTGCATTTCATTAATTTATAAAAAAAAAATTGGGCATGGCCTTACCACAGCTGGTAAAGGCTCATTCATTAGATCAATGGCAACTTATACAGTTTTCCTCTCCAGCGTGTCCATGGATGGCATACGTTCAGCAGCAATTTGGGCTACTCTCCATACCTTTGTTACTCATTACAAATTAGATCTGGTCTCCAGGGATAGAGCATCATTGGTTCAACTGTGCTCAGGAATATCCTTTCTTAGAGTCCAATCTGGAATTTAGGTAGCTGGAGAGACTGTCCCATCAGTTTAGCAGAGAATGAAAATTGACATCAGCGGCTAAAGAAGTTATGTACTTACCATAATGTTCCATCTGTGTTGTCCATTTTCATTCTTCGTTAACTTCTTGCTCCCCAACCCCCATCCATTTTTTATATACGAACTTCTGGAGGAATTAATTCTGAGAGGAACACCACTGTCTTTTGTAATGAGCTCCAGATGTACTCTTTCTAAATTGAGTACTTGCAACTGTTACACCTCTTTGTGTATGCATAGTAAATATAATCTTTTCTAGTAAAATCAGCAAACAAGATCTGCGTTAACTTAGGTTGGTGCATTATAGGTAATTGGCAGCTTGAGAGTTTTAGGTTGCTGTGAGCTTAAGCAACGGCCGAGACAGAACTGACCATTGGATCTGAACCCATCAGCTGAGGAAGAATGAAAATGGACAATACAGATGAAACATTATGGTAAGTACTTAATGTTTTTGTGTTTGCCATGTTCAAAAGCAAATGTCTGCTTTACACTTTTTTTCAGACTCTTTTATGATGGAATCCTGTCATCATCTGCAGTATGACAAAATATGAGCTTGGGAGTACAGTTTGTGCTATAAGGCAGAGGCTGGCAAGACTTAGTCAGTTCAGCATGTAAAACTTTTCCAGGCTGCTTTACCTATAATCCAGTTTTAAGAGGGGCCCACCTCAAGATTTGTTTGCTGTATGTAAGGTTTAGTCTTTCATTTTCAAAATTTCAGGTACATTTTAGTATTTCTGGCAAGAATTTCAGTTCATCTTTTCTTCCAGTCATGTCTAAGTCAGTATTTGAAACTGTAGCTTATCTGTTTCTCCTTCCCTTGATATTCGCTATTTTTTACTGTTGGAATATTGCTCTGAAGATGCTATTATCTGTTGAAACTTGGATTTATAAAAACAGTCCCTTATAAAATGGTCAGTTGTCCAGGGTTTAAGTGTTTGTTGCTTTCCTTATGTAAGGGAGAAGTATATGTTTGCTGACAGCCAGTCTCCCTGCTACGGTGAAGAATATTACAAGTCATTCACAGTAAACCGCCAAAATACCCATTTTTGGTGTTACTTTTATGGACTCCCTTTAGCCTCTCTTATGTTCCCCCAAAGTGCATTATCATGCTACTGTTATCGTGAACAAACCCCACAAGTCTGCTCTACCAGCAGTGTCAGGTAGATTTTTAACAATCCTTACAGAAAATTTGAGACTTTATCATTTGTTTGGCTAACATCAAACTTATTTTATCTTGCATATTTACATTAGTTTAATTATATCCCATTATCTTAATTGATATTGCTGCAGTCCAAGTCTAGGAGCACTGTTAGTGTTCATGCCAGGTTATCATCAGGCTCTAGTTTATATTGCCATTTAACTTCATCAGTTTTAAAGAACATTATCAAAATCACCCCACTTTTGTCATTTCAAAAAATCCTATATGTGCACTGAAACTTAAAGCCATACTTACTTTTCTAGTCACAATTGAAATATTCTTAATCGAAGCACTGTTTTCATTTTGATGTCACTGTCTCTGACATATTTAATGGCCCTTTAAGTTTTCATATGTAGACATATTTTATTTATTTTTATTTGTAAATTGCATAAACAGATTGTCACTTAAATTATACTGAGTAGGGCATGTGCAAAAGTAATTTAAATAAAACTTGTGTTAGGGTGTGGATTTAACTGATTTATGAGGAAAAGTACATCCAGGTGTGCATTATTTACAACCATTTGGTAATTACATAACTCAAGGTATGTGAGTAAGCTGAAAAATGAGCCTGGTTTTGTGTGCATGTGTGTTGACGGGATTTATTTAAATGTTAATGTAGATGATTGTGTTTATAAGGCAATATATATTTAATGTTAATTGAATAGACTTTAAGGGTCTCAGAATATTTTTGTATTTATCATTAATTGTTTATTTTATTCTCTGAGTGTGAAATCTCCTTGACATATTGTTACCATGCCTTCCCCTTCATTGCAGGTGCCATGGGAATTTTAATAACTATTCTAACCAAGTGCTGGGACTTTAGTTTAACATTTCATATAAATCAGGTTTATTGCAGCAATAAAGGCTGTCAGATTAACGCTACACTTTTACAATACGTTTTCGTCCTCAGCTTCATCAGATACAAATAAAAACCATATTCAAATGTTATTTATGAAGTTGAGGATTAAAACGTATTGTAAAAGTGTAGCGTTAATCTGAGAGCCTTTATTTCTGCAATAAACCTGATTTATGCCTGTGACAGTCTGCTGCTTATTTGGAGGTCCATCGAGGTGTGGATGATTGGTTTTTGGCTGTACTTGCACCTATTCTCCTCTTTTTGTGATTATTTCATATAAATGTGCAGCACCTTAGATATGCAGCCACATCATGTCTTTTGCAGCTTGGGTACTGAAACATGAAGGCAGGTGGTCGGTTGTCGAAACTGAACCTTCAAACTTTTTATCTGCTGGCATTAAAGAACAGTGTGCATCCTTCTCTGCCATTGACATAAGAACTTGTTGACTGGTTTTTGTGCAATTATAATTGTACTTGTTAGAGTTTTTTATAAAATTTTCTTGCTGTTTGTTCCAGTGCCAGAATGTCATGCAAAATGTCAAGTAAAATGCAGTCTTAAATTAGTAAGATTGCACTAGTATGTACTTTGCATGATCTGCTCTGAAAAATGAAGCTGTCTTTGTCCATGGGGACCACCCATTTAACACAATTAAGTAAACATGGTGATGTGAAGTTGTTAAATCTCGCCATTTATTCTCACTGATGGGTTCGGAGCCGTTCCTCGGCTCCGACACGGCCGATAGCAAAGCTCAATGTTTGCCAGTAGCTTGAGACCAAGCCCCTTATCCCACAATGCACTGCTGGAATTACCTCAGATCTAGTTTGCCGCGGCAAGAGAGATCTCGGTGATCCAGTCAGCTCTGACCATATTTTTGCTAAATCGCAAGTTTAAAAATTTTTTTCTCACTCTTTTTGATATATTATCCTCTGTTTAGTGTGTGGTGTCTGTTTCTCGTTAAAATTCTGTAGTTATAAGCAGGTTAGATTGTAGTAGATAGTGCCCTTTGTTGGCTTAGTTTCTTAGAGTGTTGGGCCTTTTGTTAGCCCTATTTAGATTTAACAAATTTCTTCTTGTTATTACTATTTTTTAGTGTGGGCCTAGTTAGCCCTGTATTTAATCTCTACAGGTTAATTTTTGTGGTGTGCCTGTTTCAAACTTTGAACATGTCGGATGAGAGGGAAAAGTCTCATCCCAAATCGGGGTTGAAGAAATGTCCAGATTGTGGACAGAAAATGTCCGTCACTGACGGGCATGTCCAATGTGTTTACTGTCTGGAGGCAAAACACCTCCAAGACTCTTGCAGTATTTGCCACTCTTTTTCCTCTAGGGTTCTCTTAGAGAGAAGGAGAAAACTTACTGATAGAGAGTTGCTGCAGCATACTTTCTCTAAGGCGTTGGGTAGCCAGGAAGGTGCTAGCACTTCTTCAAAATCATCTAAATCTTCAGGAGATTCTAAAGTTACTAAGAAGGCAAAAAGATTAGAGGGTACAGGGTCATCGGTTCCACAGTCCTCAGAGCCGAGTGTACCTTTGGTTCGGAGCCAGCTCCCAGTCTTGGAGCCAGTCTCTGAGGTTCCCTCATCTCCTGTTCTCCAGTCAGCACCTTCGGTGCATTCCTGTAAGTCTTCAGTCAGCATCTCAGATATGGATATGGATCGGCTAGTGCAGAAGCTTCTACGGGCACCAGGACTTGCTAAATTGTTGTCGGCCCTAACCATTTTGTTGGAGCCGAAGATCATTGAACCGGACTTAACTACTCCTCCTCCGAGATGTACTGGACTCTTGAAGCCGAAGGAGCCCAAACCGATAGTTGTGAAACCTATGGAACCGAGACCCACACCGGTGTTATTGGTTCCATCTACTCGGACGTCCTCGGCACCGACCGAGGACGCTAGAAGCCGACACTCTCCTTTCGGGTCCAGGGAGGATAGTCGGACCGATTTGTCGGTGCCGACTCTTCCTCTTGGGGCTTCGGCATGGATCAGCTCGGCTACTACCTCGGGCTTGAAGCCCTTGGTTTCGGTGCGGGAGGATCGGACTTTCCCTCCGGATCCGTCTACCCCTTCTCTTCGGAGCCATGGTGCTTTCGATGCCATGAGGAGAGTCCTGTCTCCTAAGACATCATCGGTATCCGTTCGAGCTTCCTTCTCCCCACAAGCACCTGTGTCCGCTTCTACGCCTACCGGTCCCCCTAAGCATAGAGACCCTGAGCCTCAAGTAGCCCCACAGGGTGCCCGCTATTCTTCCGAGACCTCTCCAGATATCCCCACTGAGGAGGTACCCAGGAAGAGACTGTGCAAGAGGAGGCACTTGGACTCCCCACAGGAGTCTTTGACATCCGACACTGACTTGGATGAGTCAGAAGGGTCCCCTCAATCCCCCTCTGAGGATATCTCCTTTGCGGAGATATTAGAGATCCTGAGTCAGAGGGGCGATTGGCAGTCCAAAACCCCTACTGAGGACGAGTAAGTGCTCTTGAATGCTTTTGGATCTCAACCTTCCACTTCTTGGGTGTCTCCGCCTTACGATGAGCTCATGGAGCTGATCTCTTGTAAGGTGTGGGAGTCACCGGAGGCCATGGAACCTGTCCCTCAGAAGCCAAATAAGTTCATCTCTGCCCCAGTGGACAAAGCCTTTTCGACCAAAGGAGTGCCTGTTGATGCCATGGTGGTAGCTGCAGCCACCAAAAAGGAAGTGTCTGAAACATCCGCATCTATCCATCCTCCTAACAGAGATTCTAGGATCATGGATAGATATGGAAAACGCATATTTAGTTCAGTGACTTTTTCTCTGCGATCGCTGAACTATTTAACCCATTTCACGAGAATACAAAGAGATCTCCTGAAAGAGCTAGGAGATGCTCTCCAGGGTACGGTAGCTGCAGGGGTTGCTGACAAAGTCAACACACAGCTCGCTACCCTAAACTTGGTTGTGAACTCGTCCATGCGTCTCATATCTTATGCAGCTGATGGTTCGAGTAGAGCCGCTAGTTCAGGCATTGCTGTGCAGAGACAAGCCTAGATGCGTCTCTGTTCCTTTGTGGAGCCCTTTAAGTCTTCCTTTATCAACACTCCATTTGATGGATCATCACTGTTTGGGCCTAAAGTAAAGGAAACTTTAACCAGGTGTGAGCAGGAAGGCAAGACCCTATCTGCCGTTGGAGTCCGTTTTTCTACTCCTACTCGGCCCTATCCCAAGGGCCCTAAGGGCGTAAAAATGTGGTTCCAAAAAGCACAGGGAGCCTTTCAGGACACACGTGGAGAAACCCCCTCTAGAGGCAGAGGAAGGGGTTATAACGGAATACGCCACCCGCACTGCAGGGGGGGGTCCGCAGCAACATGGTGACAGATGCCAGTTCTCTGGTCAGCCCTACCACCGCTCCTGAAAGGAAGCCCGGCTGTATGGCTCTGGAGGCAGTCGGGGGTCGCTTATCTTTGTACCCAGAAGCCTGGCTAAACATAACATGAGATACATGGGTACAAAGCATCATTTCAGAGGATATTTCATACCGTTCTCTTCCCCTCCTACTCCTGTAAACAGAATCGTAGATGTTCCAACCGTATCTCAGGGAACAAGCAATCGTAAAGGTCCAAAAATTGCTAGAAAAAAAGAGTCATCCAACCAGTCCCAGCAGACCAAGTTGGATTCGGAACTTACTCAAGATTCTTTTTGGTACCAAAGAAAACAGGGGACGAGACCTATCTTGGACCGCAGCAGACTCGATCAATTCGTAAAGAAAGAGAAGTTCCAAATGGTCACGCTTCAGTCCATTCTTCCCTTCCTAAGGAAAGGCGATTGGATGTGCTCTATAGATCTCAAGGATGCGTACTATCACATAAAGATGAACAGACGCTCCAGGAATCACCTGCATTTCCGGCTGGGAGCCAATCATTACCAGTTTCGAGCCCTGCCCTTTGGTCTCACTATAGCCCCCAGCGTGTTCACCAAATGCATGGCAGTGGTCACGGCTCACCTGCGGTGTCTAGGATTCCAGGTGTTTTCATACCTAGACGATTGGCTCCTCACTGCTACCACCAGGTATCAATTGACTCAGGCAACACAATATACTTATTATGCCTTATCGCCAACGCAGCATACCGTTTTTATAGGAGCAGAGTTAGATACCTCAACCACCACTCTGTCTTCCAATCGAAAGAGTCTCACTTCTTTGCCAACACGTCATCTCACTGGTGTCAAACAACAAAGCTACAGCAGCAGAGGTCTTGAAAGTGCTAGGTTTGATGGTGGCAGCAATCCTGGCTGTACCACTCGCAAGGATGCATATGTGAATCCTTTTCACTCAGTGGTCTTACCAAAAGCTACCGATGCACCACATGATTCTCATCACAGATTCTTGCAAGAGCGACCTTCGCTGGTGGTTGTCGTCTCTTCATGTTACAATTGGAAGACCCTTTGTCCCACCCCCCTCACCCCAGTAGCTACTGTGACCACGGACGCTTCCCTGATAGGGTGGGGGGGCATTTTCAGGGAAAGACTACCCAAGGCACATGGACGGATCAAGAGTCACATCTGCATATCAATGTTCTGGAGTTGAGAGCGGTACTTCTGGCGTTGCAGTACTTTCAGGACTCTCTTCTCTAGGGACAATTGCAATTCAGATGGACAACATGTCAGTGGTCTGGTACTTGAACAAACAAGGCGGAACCAAGTCTTACCCCCTTTATCGAGAAGCCCTCAGGGTATGGCATTGGGCTGTGTCATCCCACTATTTTCTGATAGCAATGCACATCCCGGGGAAATCCAACGTGATAGCGGACATGCTGAGCAGGGTAATACTGTTGCCCCACAAGTGGTCTCTCAACCAATGAGTTGCGGATTTGATTTTCCGCAAATGGGGCCAGCCTTGCTGCAACCTCATTGCCAGTCACATCAATACCAAATGCAAAAGCTACTTTGCCCTAATACCACCTCCAGGACATTCCCCGAGAGATGCACTCATACACGATTGGCCTCCAGGTCTCCTATATGCATTCCCACCTATTCCATTGATACCCAAGGTTTTACAGAAAGCAAAATTGCTGGGAAGGACAGTTATCCTCATAGCCTCCTACTGGCCTCGACAGATTTGGTTCCCCTTCCTTCACCATCATCTACTGGAGGATCCATGGATCCTGGACCCATTTCCGGACCTTCTGACACACCTGTCCGGGGACCTCCATCCTTCACTGCAGTCCTTAAAACTGACTGGCTAATCCACTTCCCCTAATTGCCAGGCTTCATTCACTATACAAGGCAAATCCTTTTGTCTTCTCACAAGCCATCCACCAGGAAACCATACCGCACTAAGTGGAACAGGTTCTCAATTTGGGCCAATATACAGATTTCCAAGCTCCACTATCGTCCATTTTAGAATTTTTGACAAAGATTTTTAAGGAAGGAGCAACAGCTTCCACAGTTCGAGTCCAGTTAGCCGCCATATCAGATTTCCACCTTGGATTCGATGGGTTGAACGTTATGGGCCGTAAGTTATCTAAGGCTTTTCTTAAAGGTGCTTTTCACATGAGACCTCTTGTCAAAATCCCTTATTTTCCCTGGAATTTGAATTTTATGCTGTCTCAAATAATTCTCCTCCCCTTCGAACCAGCATCTTCTTGTGATCTCAGATATTTGTCCTGGAAGACTATATTTCTGGTAGCCATTACTTCTGCCCACAGAGTGTCAGAACTTCAAGCATTATCTATCAGACCTCCTTACTTGATTTTCCATGCTGATAGAGTATCTGTCAGAACAAACCCCTCCTTTATGCCTAAAGTCTGTTCTGAATCCAATATCAATCAGGTCATTGAGTTGCCAGTCTTTTTTCCCAACCACTCTAACAAATTGGAATACATGCTGCACAAACTTGATGTACACAGACAGCTCAGATTTTATCTTGATAGAACTAAGGACATTTGAAAATCAGATCAACTTTTCGTATCCTTTTCGGAGGCCAGAAAAGGTAATCCAGTGGCTAAAACAACCCTATCTAAATGGTTATCAGATTGTATATCCTTTGTTTATGTGAATGCAAACATGCCATTGACACACAAACCTAAGGCTCATGAGCCTTTATTATTACGTCTTCTGCCTTTCAGGCTAAATTGCCCCTTGACAATATTTGTGCTGCAGCCACGTGGTCTAAGCCTCATACCTTTATCTCGCATTACAAGGAAAGTTCAGATTTCTGTTGCATTCATTCTAGCACATTTCATGTTACTGAATATTTTTGTCCTTTGATAAGTATCAAGAGAATAGGAAATGACATGAATGGTCCCTTTTTTAAAGAAGGGATTGGGATTTCTAAAGGCTTCCAGGGACAGGTCTTCCTTTGGTTCCACGGTACTGAAAAACGTACTTCCATGAGCCACCCAAGGTTGAGGGTGCTAGGGATGCTACCCATCAGTAAGAATAAACTGTGAGATTTAACAACTTCACATAAAGAAGTTATGTACTCATCATAACATTCCATGTGAGTTGTTTATCTTGCCTTTATTCTCACGTCTCTCCCTCCTTCCCCCTCCTGGCTGACAGTTGACTTAGAGGCTAGTACCATCCTGGTTATTCAGTACTTCTTCTTCCCCTTTGGGAAGTGCTTCCTTGTAGAAAAAAAAAAAAAGGTATATATACTTGCAGCAGACAAGGTTTGAGGTAATTCCAGCAGTGCATTGTGTGATAAGGGGCTTGGTCTCAAGCTACTGGCAAACCTTGAGTTTTGCTATCGGCTGTGTCGGAGCCGAGGATCGGCTCCGAACCCATCAGTGAGAGTAAAGGCGAGATAAACAACTCACATGGAAAGTTATGGTGAGTACATAACTTCTTTTTTTTTGCTACTTTATCCTACCCCTTTCACCTTTGTTGTATTGTCTGTCTCATTGGTTGGGTTAATCAAGTTAGTTTACTATATGGTCAGGCAACAGGATTTGAGGAAAGTCCAGATTTCTGTTGCATTCATTCCAGCGCATTTCATGTTGCTGAATATTTTTGTCCTTTGATAAGTATCAAGAGAATAGGAAATGAATGAATGGTCCCTTTTTTAAAGAAGGGATTGGGAGTTCTAAAGTGGCTGTAGGTGTGAGTGTGCACGTTTGTGTGGTATGGAAGAACAGTTGCGGCAGGGCTAGCTACCTGTGGGTATGAGTATTGACTCTAGATGATGATGACTGTTGACGTGACACTTTAACCCCATATTG
The DNA here is from genome assembly GCF_019279795.1 of Protopterus annectens. Lineage (NCBI taxonomy): Eukaryota > Metazoa > Chordata > Ceratodontiformes > Protopteridae > Protopterus > Protopterus annectens. Next base: position 675,374,869 of record NC_056733.1, read on the forward strand.
AAAAAATGAGGAAAGGGGGGGGGTGATGGATGGATCTCTTAATTAAAGCCTCTTTAAAAGCAGGATATCATTCAGTCATTAAAGGCTTTTCTATATTTAATGATGATCTTCTTGGTCAGTGTTGCAGTATTTATTTTTGGGACTTCATGCCATGCATAAGACCTCAACCAGCCCAGATTTTCACTGTTTGCATGTGTTCTGTTTGGGGCATCAGCAGAACATCACTAGTTGTCCTGATTGACCTGTATTCTCTTCTCTTAAATGCAGGGCCGAAGTCTTAGCAGCTCATATGGAGGCTTCTGTTTTGGTTCCCTTGGTGTCTTTGCAATCTCTGACTTCCATCAGTGTCATTTCTAAAAAAAAAAAAAATGCAAAGACAAGGAAAAACTCTGACGCTTTGGCCCATGCCACTAAGTTGAGTGCAGGTCTAGCATCTTTGCAATCTCTTGGCCAATAGCTGCTATGCTCGAGCTCTCTGACCCTTTGGAAGGCCACCATGGTTACAGGCCTTCCATTCACTTCTTCGGCAACATCAGTGTTGGTCGGGTCCAAGGTTGCTCCGCAGGCTTCAGCTTCCTATGTTTGTTTTGTAGGCAGTGAGGGAGACACTTTACCTTCCTCAGCCTTGGAACCCCAGTGCAAGGTCATGGTCAGATAATAGCACCCTCAGGTTATCTTATCTAAATGGACGACTAAACCTAAAAGAACAGTCACACTACCTCTGTCTTCTCAGCCACTCCAACTCAGGTCAAAGCCCAAAACCTCTTGAAAATAGCCCACAAATTCATGACTTTCATGAAATCCAAGGAACCCAGCCACATTCAGACCACTACCCCTGAAGCCTCCCCCTCCGTAAGGCATAGGGATGTGTTTTTTCAGAAAGAATCTGGTTCGAAGATGAGGAGGAATTGTCCTACTCTGAGCACCTCCCATCACAGCCTCATCCTGACTCAAACAAGGATGATACCCTCTCTTTTGCTTCTCCCCAAGGACATCTGCTTTGGGGATACCCTTCATAAAATGGAGGAGGATTTCAGTTGGAAAAGCAAGCAGTTCTCGCAGGCTCAAACTCATTATAGGAAACTCTTTAGTTTACCATCCCCCAGGCCACTGGCTAGCCCTATAGTCTCTTAGTACTTGATGACATTTCCGAAGCTGTATCTTTGCACCTTGACTCTTTCTCAACTGCTCCCAGGAAGTCTGATCATTTGTACAGCGTACTTGACTCTCACAAGTACCTCTGTATAAGAACCTTAAAGCTGACCCCCTCAGTAGCTTCTACAGAATCCACTAAAGGGGTACTAAAGGGTGCAACTAGACACCCCTTGCCTAATGATAGGGAAAGCAGACTATTAGATTTGGCAAAAAAGCTTATACCTCAGCTACCCTTTCTATGAGGGCTCTTAACTGCCAGTTTTATATGTTAAAGTATCTCTAGAGTCCCTACAAGACCAAATAATTTCTAAGAAAGAGACCGTATTTATTTATTTTTTATTTTGCATTTGCTTACCGGGAAAGTCCGATTGGACAGGTAGTCCATTTTCAGTGGAAGCCTGGGGAGAAAAGCTCCACTTAGGACAAATACAAACCAAAGGAATAATAGAACAGATAAAACAAGAATGCATTACGATAAGAATGAGGAAGAAAGGCTTTTCTTAATGCATTACAAGGAAATGTAGCTAATGAATAACATAGAATTGCATTACTGTGTTGAAGAAGCAGAGTAATGCAATACAAAAATTGATGTAGCTCCTGATTATCAGAAATTCCATCTCTAGGTTAAGTAAACAGTATGAGTAAGAGTTGTAAAAATATATGCAGAAAACTAAGTAAGCAGCATGAGCAAGTTAAAATCATTGATTGTGTATTATGTATATAGAATCCACAAAACTTTGTCTAAGGAAATTCAAGAGATAGCTAGAACAATCAGAATAGCCTTGTAGGTCTCCAGACATTCTTTAAAATGAGGATATGAGCATTGGATGCATCATGCAGAGCAACTGCCACAGGCTGAGTCATTTGCCTACATGCATGGCTCAGGGCACAAACCCACTCAGACCAGGTGAAGGCCAGACTCCAAGATACTCCACTAGATAAAGAGTTCCTATTTGGACCTCCAGCTGAAATGATATTTGAGGAGCTGGACAGAAAAAAAGAGTGAAGGATTTTTTTTCCCTAAATCTCTTTATTTCAGTTTTCTTTTTTCAAATAATAACAACAATACAGTAACTCAAAAACACAAATAAACAATACAAATGCCTATCTAAAGAAAAGAGACAACAATCTTGTTCCGAGAAAATTATATACACACACACACACATATATATATATGTATAATATATACATAAGAAGTCACTATATCGTCAAGTAAAGAGTGAGAATTCTTATGTTCATTTGGTCTCATAAGGGATAGTGAAAAAGGGGATAGTCTATACAGAAAGTAAAAATAGAAGTTTAACCATGTATTTATTCAGGGAAAATATCTAGTTACATATATACTAAGAGAAGGGAGAAGATGCAAGAAAGACTGGTTATAACATTCATTTCTTATTTAAAGGTTAGCTTTTCATGACAATTTGTAGGCAAATTTTATTTGTCAAGAATTATATCTAGTAATTAACCCCAATATTTTTGGTAATAGCGTTTGTTTTTTGTTTTTGAATAAATTAATTTGTGAGATGAGATATATTTGATAGCAAGATTGCTAAAATTTTCCCATGTAATTGGTGACATGACATTCCAATTCTTTGTAATGAATTTAATAAGGGCACTCATCTTAATAAAGACATGTTTTAATATTTTTGGGAGTTGATTGATATTAATGTGCAATATAGCTGTCTCCCATGTAAGGGTTGATTTTTCATATCCCATCTTCTCTAATCTTATTCTCAAGGAATACCATAAGTTGTGCATGTTAGTACAGTTCCACATGACATGTGAAATATCAGCTGTTTGATCCGGACAATAGGGACATATAGGCGAAAAGTTAAGATTGAATTTATTTAATTTAGTTAAGGTATAATATAGATTGTTATTTACCATAATTTGTGTATATAACAGCTTCTTGAAAGGAATGAATTTGATTGTATTTTCAATGGCTAGTTTCTTATTTTCTTCAGTCAGTGATTGATTTTTCATTTGCCAATAGTTTGAAAATAATAAAGAATTCTGATGTTTTGCACTCATTACAATTTTATAAGTCCTAGAAATTGTTTTCCCTTTAATCGCAAGATTTTCAAGTATTAATTTAACTAAATCTATGTTCTGTAAGTCAGTGTGTATTTGTGAGAATTTAGCATTTATAAGATGATGAAGTTGGTTAAGGATAATACTATATTTCATAGGAAGTTTGAGTTCAAGTCTCATTTGCCCCGTGTTAGAGTCTTTCCATTGGTATATTTCCCATATTATGTAATCTTTTATCAGGGGTAGTTTGTTAGATTTACTGGTTTATTATTTATTAGTAGATTAGGATTTAGGTGTAACGGTTATATAAGGGCAAAAGCGTCAGCTAATTGCAATAATTTAAATAGTTTCTGTGTTGTAAGAATCATGTTTTTAATTAGTGGGTGTAAATTCTTCATGTATATGCTAGCCTGGTTTAAATTCAAGAATGGTAAGGATTTGATATTACAGCCAAGGGATTTCAACTGTTGATACCAGATTTTGGTCCACTGGGGTGTCCAAGTATTTATATACGAGTCATAGTTTATTATTTGTATTAGTTTGTATAGAGTAATTATACTATAATAAAGCTTAAAATCAGGTAACCTCAGTCCTCCCTTATCTTTGACGAGTACAAGTTTTGCATATTTAATTCTGGTAGATTTGGGATACCATAAGAATCTTGATATAGCTTTTTCCATGGCAAGGAAGAAGTTTTGGGGAATATTTGGAAAGGTAGCATTTAATTGAAAGAGTATTCTTGGTAGAAAATTCATTTTGACAACACTAGCTTTTGACATTAGAGACATATTAATGTTCTTCCAACTATCCATATCGTTTTGAATACTAGTCCATGTGGTTAGTAGGTTATTGTTTATAATATCTTTGAAATCTGAAGTAAATATTATTCCTAGATATTTTATCTGATAGTTTATTTTGATCTCACTCAGGAAAGTACAATTCTTTATGACCTATAGGATTGAGGGGAAATATGTGTGACTTGTTTAAATTTAAATTATAATTTGAATCTACCGAGAACTCATCAATAACTTTAAGTATTTTTGGGAGGTCAGTAGTGGGGAGTTGGAAGTATATATTTAAGTCATCAGCAAAGGCCAAGTATATAAGATTTGTATAGTGGATTCTGGGAATATGATGAAAGGTTTTTTGTGAAATAAACAGAAGGAGGGGTTCTAGATAAAGATTAAATAGGTATGGCGAAAGAGGACATCCTTGTCTTGTACCATTGGATAAGAGTATAGGGTTAGTTATGTTATTTACCTGTATAGTGGTAGAAGCTTTCTTATACAGAACCTGGATCATTTAAATGAATTCTTGAGGAAAACCATATAAAGGCAGTATATTAAAGAGAAAGTGTAAGTTTAATCTATCAAAAGCTTTAGTTGCATCTACTGTAAGGGCATATCTGGGGCATTTATCACTATTAAGTAGTCTTACAATGGTATCTAAGAGGAGGGTGTTGTCACTTGTTTGCTTGTTTGTTATAAAGCCCATTTGTTGTTGGGAAATAATAGAGGGGAGTATATTCTTAAGTCTATTTGCTGTAACATGGGCTAATATCTTAAGATCAGTGTTTATGAGGGCTATTGGTCTATAATTTGCTGGATCTGTTGGGTCAGAATGCGGTTTAGGAATCAACACTGTCTTGGTGTTATTTAAGTATTTGTCTGTTATGCCATATTGTATTATATAGTTGAAAACTTTTAATAACACTTTGGAGATAGGTTCCATGAATAGCTTATAAAAATCAGATGTGTATCCATCAGGCCCAGGGGATTTACCTAGTTTTAGTTTGTTTACTGCAGCTTTTATCTCTTTTAATTGTAACAGTGATTTTAAGAGTTTCCTTTGATCTTCTGTAATTTGTGGAAAGTTTATATTATGTATAAAATCCTCAAATCTGTCTGTAGATGGTGATAAGGGTATATTGTATAATTTCTTATAAATATAAGAGTGAAGGAATTTTACCTTTCACCTACACCAAGGTGTAATAAAAACTAGCTTTACAAACCATGCCTCCCCCAGGCAGGACAGGGTGAGGGTTCCCTGTGCTAAGAGATCCAGACAATCTAGGAGATGGCAGCCTGGGCAAATCCAGAGACTTGGGAGCTGTAAACAACCTACCCACCACAGAGAACGTCTGTGACTACCTTTCCCCCAACCCCCAGGCAGGAAGAATCTCCTTTCTGTATCAATGGAAGCTCATCACCAAAGACCAGTAGGTCCTCTGCATTATAGAAAGGGGTTACTCCATTAAGTTCAGGAAAATGCACCCCTTTCTAGATATGCCAAAAACCTCCAAAAGAACAAGAGAGTCTCTTACCTCCAGTCCTGCTAGACCTACTACAACGAGGGTCCATTCGGCTTCTTTCCCCAAGTCAGCAGGGAAAAGCCTTTTATTGCAGGATTTTTGTAGTCTCAAGAAAAGAAGGCACTTGGAGACCTGTCTTGGACCTGTCAAGTCTAAAAAAGGTTCCATTATGTTTAAAATTCAAAATGTTAACACTCCCATGATCTTCCAGTATGTCTACATAGTTACTCTAGACCTAAAGGATGCTTAGCTCCACATCCCTGTTGTGGGCAGTCACAAAAATATCTGCATTTTATGGCAACAGGCTTGCACTGCCAATTCTATGCTTTACCATTTGGTTTGTCTGTTGCTCCTTGAGTCTTCGCCAAATGCCTAGCTCCACTTACAACTCTTTGCAGAAACCTAGGGGTTCATATTTACCCTTACCTGGGCGACTGTTTTATTTAGGGAAAATCCACACCAGAGACTGTAGCTGCGTTGCAGGTTACCATGAACTGTTTCCAAAAGCTAGGTCTGACTTTTAACCTATGCAGGTCTCAGATGCTAACCCCAGACAATGATTCTGTTTTTGGGGGGCTCTCATAGATTTTGTCCAACAAAAAGCCTTCCTCCCACAGGACAAAATATCTTTCCTAACAAACTACCTGACCAGTTTGCTGCCAAACAAATGTCAGCAAAGGGGTTTCTAAATATCTTTGGTTACATGGCATTCTGCATGCTCATGATCCCTCTGGCAAAGCTACAGATGAGAAAGCTTCAATGGCTCCTGAAAAATACTTGGGAACAGTAATCTCAACCCCTGGAAACTCATGTCTCTTCCATGCTTGAAAAAGGAGCTGATGTGGCAGAAAAAAAACCATCCTACAGAACCCAGGGGTGAATTTCTTTCTGTCAGAGACAAACAAGACCATCACCAGACAGTTCACACATAGCCCAGGTGCCTCACTTATGGTTCATGAAGGTGCAAGGCATCAGTGCAACAGAGCAGAGGAAGTTGCATATTAACAAAAAGCGGTGTTAGCTGTTTACTTAACCATAAAAGCCTTTCAACAAATTTGGCCCAGGAAATTTAGATATTTGGACAGAACTGGATGCCTAACCTAGGGTTCATGATGGTGCAGGACACTAGAACAGAGGGAGTTGCATATAAACCAGAAAGTGATGTTAGCTATCTGCTTAGCCATAGAAGCCTGTCAACACAATTTGGCCCAGGAAATTTAAATATTTGGACAGACGGCGCCACAGTGATGTGATACGTAAATAAGGGGAGTACCCTCTCCTTCTCGTTGTGCAGCATTGCAGTGAAGATTTTGCTGATAGCCCAAGAACTAAAACTAACACTTCTAGCATCCTACTTTCTAGGCCAGAACAATTCCGTAGCAGACTCTCTGAGCAGAGATATTTTAGACCCCAATGAATGGATGCTAAAGAGGGAGATGTTCTGGGACTTAACCTTGCAGTGGGGAATTCCCCTTAAAAGATCTTTTTTGTCTCACCAAAACATACTACTTCACAGGTTCTACTCCAGAACCCAGCAGGCAGGGACATGGAGAACAGGTACTTTTTCCCTCAAATGGACAAACTTGTTCTCATGTGCCTTTCTGCCTTTACCCCTTCTTCCCAGGGTACTGATAAAAGTTAGGTTGGATAGGCCAAGCATGATCTTCATAGTATCCTTCTGTCCAAGGCAACACTAGTTTTCCCTCCTGTTGACCCTCAGTGAAAGGAGGTTCTACACATTCCCACAGGAAACTGATCTCTCCAGCCAGGCCAAGGGCTCTGTATTCCATCTTCACCTGGCCACACTCAAACTGACAGTCTGGAGGATTAGGTTTTGACACCAAAAAATGTAAACTGTTCCTCAAACATGCTAACTGCCTTGATGTAGGCAAGGAAACTTACCACCAGGATGACATAAGTAACAAAATAGAAGAGATTTTCCATGTGGTGCCACAGCAGGAACACCAGTCCTCCTCACGTAGACATTTGTTTAGTCCTGGAATACCTTTCTAGTCTTAAGATGAATGCTTTTGCAATCTCAGTCTTTCCTGTTTCTCATTTGTGTAGTCCCACCCATCACCTAAAGCTCATCTTGAAAGGGGGTCATTCACTTAAGGCCCCCAGAAGGAGCCCAGTTCCAGCCTGAGATCTCGACTATGTGCTTGAAAAACTCACCTTGCCTCCCTTTGAGCTGGCTGCCTCTGCTTCTCTAAAGATGCTCACTTAGCTATTAGTAAGATCGTCTTCTATCACCACAGCAAGGCGGATCTCACAGCTACAAGCCTTAATTTACAAAGAGCCTTTCACAGTGATTGGGTAACCCTTAGAACTAATCCATCCTTCATGCCCAAGGTTGTTTCAGGGCTTTCTCTGAACCAGGCTATCCACCTTCCAGTCTTCTTTCCTAATCCACAGAACAAATCCTGCAATCTATGTATGTGCACTGACAAATCTGGTACTACCTAGACAGGACAAAAAACAAAGTAGTGCAGAGCAATTGTTGGTGGTCTTTGCAGGGGGGGTATACCCTTTTTCCGAACAAAACCATCTGCAAACAGCCAGTTGCATTAAGTTCTGTTACACTCACCATGGCAAATGTCTACCTAGATATGTCAAAGCCCATTCCACAAGGCACAGGTCAGCTACCACTGCTTCACTCAAAGGAGTCAAAGGAGAGAGGATTCATGCAGATAGCTTCAGGCTTCTTCTTCATCCTCTTCTTTTCTTCTAATATTTCATACTTTTGCTCTCAAACTCAGACATCTGGGAAAGGTGTGCTGTCCTTCGTGAAGATAGCGCTGATGTATGACCTTCTTATACCCTGACGTATGGCAGGATGACCCAAGAATCAGTACCGCAACTTTGATCCACTTGAACATCTACAATTATGGTGTGACACAACTGTACTTACTAGCTCATTCATTAGTATTTCTTGCTACTTTGAAATGTTCAGAGATTTTTCAGAACAAATTTTAATTTCAGGAGAATATGCTAGTGCTGTACCTTCGTAGAGTACATACTGCCTAAGTATATACTTTAAAAAGGAATCAAATAATCAGTTTTCTTGGTCAGTCTGATTGTTTTCTGAGCTGCCAGTGACCTGAGATGTTTGTCTGTGCCACTGTTGCAGTATTCATCACCTCTGGGACCTCCTTCCAAGAAAAACCCAACATCCAGCCAGTATACCAAAGCCTTTATTACCTCTGAGCATTGTACCTTAGATGTATGGTCCCCCGCACAAGTGTAGGGCATAAGGATGATGTACGAATGCTCCCAACCCAGACCTTCGTTGGCACCAGTCTGAGCGCCATTATTGAATGCTGGTCTAAACTGTGAGGGTTATTTCAAGTATACAGTTCCAGATAAGTACCCCACTGGGGGTTCCCTTTTCTTTTTCTTCTATTTTGTAGCGGGTTACATGTCATTCAAGAAAGGGAAATGTCAGTGCAGGAGGCAGATTCCCCCTTAAGGACTGCCACAATATGTGCCCGTTTTACTTAGGTGAATCTCACAACCACACTCTGTGTTCCATCTGTCATACTTTTGTACCAAAGACTTTGCGTAGCTGTCTTTCTTCCCTTTTTTTTTTGTCTTGAGAACCAGTGTCTCAAGTTGTTGGCCCAAGGTACCATGGCAGAATGCACTCATCCCAGGGTACAGCCACCTCTTATAAAGAAGGCCAAGAAATATAGACCTGAGCCTACTGCTGTCCAGCTTCCATAGGACGTCTCTCTTGAGGTGGATGAGAACCTGTAAGACCATCATGTATTGCCATTTTGTTTCCCCTGCCACAACCTTCTCAGAGGCTGGCACAGAACCAGCTTCTTGCACATCCTCTGAGGCCTTGCAAACATCTGCAGCAGACATTGCAGGGGAACTGTGGCTGATGATGTCCAATGGGCCTAAAGAGATTCCTCAGATCTTTGTTAGGAAAGAGTTGCTGGGTACCTTGATCGAATTCAGGCAGTGGTCCGAGCCATCACTTTGTCAAAGCGGATGTCCCTTTAAAGAAAAGGCAGAAGGCTAAGCATATGGTGTCAGCTACCAGAGAGCTACAGAGAGAATGGCAGGGCTTTACACAAGGCTTATCTTATGCCTTGATGGCTTTAAAACCTCCTCAGGGGGTTTTGGTTCCTGCATCTCCTTGGTCCTCTACCCCCAGAAGTGCAAGTGACCCCAAGTCTTCAGATGAGGATGATGACTGCTTAGCTTACTCCTCTCTGTTAGCTATGGGTCAGAGGAGGAGGAATCTGTTAGTCCTGATTCTCCTTTGGAGACAGTCCTGCTTATGATGGAGCAATTTAAATGGGATTGCTCTCATGTATCACACACCCAGAAAAGGTGGTATGAGTTGTTACAAATGGACTCTCCTAAACCTTCTGCTGTCCCTCCTGTGTTGGCTTCTTTATTGGATACCTTTTCTGCTACTGCTTTGGCTGCAGACTTCCAACTGCCAGCGCCTAAGAGGCCTGACAGGTTCTATTATGTGCCAGGTTTCTGCAAATTCTTAAATAAATGCCTTCTTTCTGATCCAGCTGTGATTTCTGTGTCTACTGATAAGCTGACTAGACTGTTGCCCTCTTCTAATCTCCTTCCTTTTGATAAGGATAGTAGAGCTGTGAAGAAGATTGAGAAGAAATTATACACTTCTGCTACTTTAGCTTTTAGGTCTATAAATTACCAGACCCGTATGACAAGATATATTTTAATCCTTCTCTCCCAGGTTAGGAAAATTGTATCTGATATGCATGACTCAGAGTGTAAGGGCTCAGTTCTCCTTGTTGGGTTCCAGTTCTACACAAACCGGTAACTAAAGAACAACCAGAAAAACTCTAAAACCAGCTTGGTAACCTCAAGAAGTGAAACCTCACACTACTTTACGAAATATATTAAAATACCAAAGTTTATTAAAACAAAAATTTAGCACTTTGATCCGATTATAACTTGGACTATGCCAATCTATCACTAGTACGATGGGAAGAACAATATGCTTTGTCAGATGTTAACCCATTTTTTGGCTACATTCTCTGGTACGTCCGTTTCGTGGATGATGTTTTTGTCTTGTGGAAAGGGCATGGTGAAAATATCAGTAATTTCATTGATTACCTGCATAGTACTACCTGCATAGTACTACAGACTTTTTGAAGTTTACTTTTACTTTTTCTGATACATGTGTTGATTTCTTGGATGTGAGTGTCACCCTTACTGATTTAAAGCAGATAAGAACCAGTATTTATCACAAACCCACAAGAACTAATGCCTGTCTTCACAGGTCAAGCATGCACCCGAGACACATACCTAGAAATGTCCTCAAAGGACAAGTCTATAGAACCCTACGCCTACATAATAATGATGAAGAGGCAGTAGTTGCTTTAAATAAGTTACAAGACGAATTTCAAACAAGAGGCTATTCTAGCTCAGAAATCACTAGAGTGATAGCAGATGCATGGAAATTGAGATCTACAAGATGTAAACCATACATGAGCTCTTATAGTGCTGATACAAGTATACCTTATGATACAAGTATTGATAGAAATAAGTTTAGAATAGTGTTTAGATTTGCAAGTGACATCAATAAGTATACGGAAATTATTAAAAAGAATTGGCACTTATTACATGAAATACCAGGTCTGGTTCCCACAGTTGGTGACACCCCAAACTTCAGTTTTAGAAATAATGTGTCTTTAAAGCAGCAGCTCTGTAATAGAGAACATCAGTCTTTTAGAAAAAATCTCTCAAACGGACAGGGCACCTTCCCGTGCAGGAATTGTGCTGCTTGTCAGCATGTCTACACTAAAAATGAGTACATTCATCTTGTGAAATGTTTTAAACTTTATACGAAGAATTACTATGATTGTAAAAGTGTCGATGTTGTTTATTTTTGTTTTTGCCAAGCATGCCATGCCTATTATGTAGGCAAAACAAATAGGAGTTTTAAAGAAAGAATGTTAGAACATATAAGGGACATACGGAACCAGAAGCAATCAAATGCTGTAGCTAATCATGTCCTGAATACAGACAGTAGTCATTGTTTTAAATTTTTAATCTTACAACAAATAGTAAGGACAAACAGAGGTGGTGATGTAGAAAACCACACTGAAGAATTAGAACAACAATGGATCACTAAATTACAAGCAGATAGATATCCTGGTTTGAATGGCTGCACCTCATTAGTTCCTTACCTTAAGGCAAGGTGCCTTAAACACTAAATATGAGTTTTTTATATATTTTTTATTGTACTATTATGGTTATATGTGCACAAAATGTGTGTGTATATGTACACACACACACACACACACACATATATATATATATATATATATATATATATATATATATATATATATTAATAACCATCAGGGATGACATTCCCCCTTTTTTAAATATTATTGTGTGTAAATACACACCTTTCTATATATTTTATGCATTTTTCTTATGGATATCGATATATGTTCTTATGTTAGTGGAGTAATATCTCTTTAAATTGTGATGTCATACTAATTGTCCTAGTATTTAACCAAGCATCAGTTGTAGTGATGTGGTCTGATGAAGCAACATTAAGTTGTGAAAGCGCTTACCGTTTGTCTTCTGCAATAAAGTACAGTGACTGATTTCCAGTGTGTAACTTTGGTGCCTTAATTTACTTTTGCTGTTGTTGTGTGTTTTGGGCACCTCAGTGTACCTGCAGCCGTTTGGTTTTTGCATCTTCAGTTATAACTTGGACTTCTTGGATTCTGAGGAAGTCCAAGTTATAATCGCACGAAAATGCAAAATTTTTGTTTTAATAAACTTTGGTATTTCAGTATATTTTGTGTAGTAGTGTGAGGTTTCACTTCTTGAACCAACTGAGCTGGTTTTAGAGTTTTTCTGGGTTTCATTTCTCAAGTTCCCCGTCACTCTGTAAAATGCAGTTATGATGAGGCTGATGCCTCTTCTAGGGTGGCTGCCTCCAGCTCTGTGATGAGGCACTATTCCTGGCTTCACCTTCAACCCCTATCAGATGATATTAATGTGAAATGTCTGGATGACCTACTGCATAGCCAAAATTTGTTTGGTACTGCTGTGGCAGAACTCTTTAAGACTTTGCAGGATCAGGGTAAGCTCATGAAAGATTTGACGCACATCCTTGTCTCCCCCACCTTCTCAAGTTTCAGAGGACCTATCTTACTAAAGCTGCCTTTTTGTGTAGACTGCCTAGGCAGTCTTCCCAAGGTTAAGAAGGCTCCTAGGTGCATTTTTTTCTGATAAGCCTACTCCAATGCCTAGGCCCAAAAGCGCTCCTTTCCTGATACGTCTGCAGTCGTCTGACTTTATGACCCCCTCTTCCTCTCGTCTAGGTTCCCTTGTCCCTCAGGCTTTCTCCGTCTCTCCCAGTTTGGCAAATAATCACCACAAGCTCTTGGGTTCTGTCCATTTTCAGGCAGGGTTACTTTATGGCCTGGAAAACCCCTCCTCTCTTCTTCGATATCCCCCAACCTCCTACAGAACAGCTTCCTCATTTTCCAAGAGTGTTACAGGATCTGTTGGACCAGGGTACCATTCAACCAGTTCCAGTGAATGAAAGGGCTTCAGAGGTTTACTCCAGGATGTCTCTGGTTCCCAGAAAAGAGGGGTTTTGGAGACCTGTCCTGGAACTTTAGTTTCTGGACACTTTTTTTCAGTGTCATCCTTCTGAATGCTTTCTCTTCGGACTGTTTACTCTGTTGCTCCCCCAGGATTTTTCAGTTTCCCTGGCTCTAAAGGATGACTACCTTCATATTCTTATTCAACCTCTATTCAGGAAACTTTTTTTGCATTTCTTTGTTTCTTCCTCTCATTTACAGTTCTCCACTTTGTCTTTTCGGCTTTCAGCAGCCCCAAGGGTCTTCACAAAATGCTTAGCTCCAGTAGTCGCATTTTGCAGAGTTTGAAGTTGACCTTTTCCTTCAGGCCCCATCCCAGGCCAAGCTGTTGTGGGATTTTCAGTTTACCCAGATTCTGTTACACAGCCTGGAATTCACTGTCAGCCTTCAGAAGTCAGTGTGGACTCCATCTCAGGATCCCATTTTTCTAGGCTACAAGATGCAGACTGTTCCAATGCTAGCCTCTCTTCCTGCCTCCAAGGATTTGGCTCTCTTGAATTATTTTCTTTCCCTGCTTCCCTTGCTGTGTATTCCAGCCAGGGAGTTTCTCAGGGCTCTGTGGTTCATGGCCTCTACTATCCCCATGCTTCCCTGGCCCAGGCTTCTTATGAAGAAGTTTTACTAGTATCTAAAATTAGTGTGGCTACGACAGTGCTTACCCGCTAGAGTATCTAGTCCCTCTACTCCCTTGTTTCAAACTGGAATTTCACTGGTGGATTCAACAGATGTCTGTCAATGCAGGTATTCTTTCCAGCCCCCTTAGCTGTCCCAATAACTCTTTATGGAGTCCACAGAGCTGGGGTTGGGAGCCGCTTCAGCCACCTTAAAGGCTCTGGGCCTTGGGTACTCTCAGTAGAGGGCAGATCACATCAACATCAAGGAAGTGAGGGCTCTCATTCTGGCTCTTCAAGCTTTCCACTTGCTCTGGGTGCCAGGTCCCTTAAGGGTTTATACAGACATCACCAGAGTCCTGTGGTACATTAACAAACAAGAGGTCTCAATGTCTTACATTCTTTGCAGCCAGCCCTTCAAGCATGAGAAATAGCCATCAATATGCAGGTGACCCTACAGACAGTCTATATACCTTTGGAGTGCAGTCTTGTGGCAGATTTTGTCAGCAGATTCAGGACACGACCTTACAAATGGATGGTTCACAGAGATGTGTTTCTGGACATAGTGCATCAGTGGGGTATTTGTCGACTAGATCTCTCTGCCTCCACTACGAACAGGCAGCTCTCTTAGTTCTGTTCCAAAGTTCCAACTCCTTTGGCTTTCAAAGTGGATGTCATGCCCTTCTTGGAAGGGAATGTTTCTTTGTGCCTTTTCTCCCCTTCCTCTTCTTTCCAAGGTCTTTCACAAGATCAAGAAGGACTTGCCAAAAATCTTGTTGATGACTCTCTTTTTTCCCCAGATAGCACTAGTTCCCCCTCTTATTCTATCTGGCCAGGAGCAGTCATCACAACTTACCTCACAGCATGGACCTTCTCACACATGACAAAGGATCTCTCCTTCACCCGCGCTTGTGCACTCTTCAACAAACACTTTGGGTGGTAGGGTTATGATTCCTTTCTGACATAAATTTTGTGAGGATGGGCTTAGGGTCCTGGAGGAGGCCAGAAGACCCAATACCAAAAAAATCATACATGTCCAAGTGGAAGAGATTTTGTCTGGTGTCCTAAATATCACCAGGATCCCTTTTTGTTGGGGGTTCCTTCCTACTCTAATTTCTCCAAATCTTTTGGGTTTCTCGTACCATGACGGGAATGGACCCCATTCCTAATTCAAAGTACGATTAAAGTTCATGAAATTAGTATTGTTTCAATCTTTGATGTCAGCCAAAAGTGCTCTTTGCAGCACTCGGATTTTGCCCAGTAATAATGACTCCTGCAATTCGTATGGGGTTACATGGATTGGTATCATATCTAAATATGATTGTAGATTTTTTTAATAAGACCCGTTGCTCCTACTACTATTGGAACTGTCTAGGTATCTTTCTTCCACATTGCTCTAGTTTCTGCCTGCAGATCCTAGTGTTTTATGACTTTGTGTCTCTCTCTATGCAAGACACTGTAGTTACTAGGTATGGCAATTTCAATGATCGGTGCTACTTTTGTCTTCTTTTCTTGGACCACTATATCCGGTTTTCTAGCATCTATCTTTTGAACTGTTGGTAATGGGTGATCCCATGTGATATAAACTTCATTTTCTATTGTGCTTTTTGGCTCATGTTTCCATTTTTTTCAGCCACTTTAATACCATAATGTTTGCACAATACCCAGTGCAACAGTCTCACTGCATTATTATCCCTTTCAGTATACAGTCCTCCCGCCATTAGTGTGTCGCAGCTAACAAGAAGGTGTGTGACCATTTCCAATTCGGTTTTACAAAACCTTCATTTGTCTGTTTCTCCCAAATGTTCAATGGACTTTGTAAACCAGCTTGTACTTAGCCCACTATCTTGGGCTGCCAATATTAACCTTTCATTTCTTGGTTTGAATTTGCCTCTCCTTAATCATTCCTGCATTCATTTCTGATCAACACGAGGTTCTTTCAGATGTTTTCTATAGTTGCAACTATGTTTTTTCCACATTTCTTGCCTTCTCATCTGGTCCATCACCTTATATTCTTTTTTGGCACATTCAGTTGCTGCTTAGTTTTTATCTACTTCTGGTTTGATTTCCATTCCTGTTTGACATCCATATGCTTCTGCTAAATTAAGCAGAGAAGTCAACTTAGATTTATTCTCTTCCTGTTTCAAAACTTTCACTACATTTGGAGCTTGTAGATATGTGTCGACCCCCATGATTGCAGATCTATACATGTAATCAATTTCAAGGAGGCCCATCCCTCCTTTGGAACGGGGAATATATAATCTTGGTATACACTGACTTTCTGCTTTTCCCGGTTAGGGGTCGCCACAGCAGAACTCCGGTCCACCCATGATTGGCAGTGTATTTTTATGGTGCTGAGTTGCTAGCCTGATGCCCAACCTTCAACGAAGGCACGCCCATTCACACTATCACCTACCTGCATGTCTTTAATGTCACTTGACCGCGGCAAAGACATGCAGACTCCACACAGAAGGCGCTCTAGCCAAGAATCGAACGGGAGAACCTCTTGCTGTGAGGCGACAACGCTACCAGTTGCACCACCGCGGCTTTTTAATCTTAGTATACACTGATTTTTATAAATCATTTGGTGAGCATGAAGCATCCTTCTTGTTTTAATATGTAATCTGTCCAACACTTTTTGGGGCCAGTCAGTCACTCCAAAACTGTAAGTTAGGATAGGAAGAGCAAATTGATTTATAGCTTGGATCTTGTTCCTAGATGTCAATGCTGTTCTCAGGATTAATTTAAGTCTTCTAAAGTATTCCTTACTGAGTTTTGTTCGCATTTGTTCATGTTTTGTTGCTGATCCTTCATGGATTCCCAAGTATTTATACACTCCCTCTTGCTCAAGTTCTTTTATGTCACATTCTTGTCCCAAACTGATGTTTTCCTGGTGCTACAGTTTTCCTGTTTTAAATGTTGCTTTTGCACATTTATCAAGACCAAATGACATTCTAATATCATCTGAAAAAGTTTTGACAACCTGCAGCTGTGCTTTCAGTTCTTCATCTGATGAGCTATACAGTTTTAAATCATCGACAAGGAGAAGAAAAGTCATTAGACTTTGTTGTTTTCTAGGAGCCAAATTGTAGCTGTGGCCTAAGCTGTTAAGTAAACAGCTTAATGGATTAATGGCAAGGCAGAATAGCAGTGGTGACAGAGTCAGCCTGGAATATCCCCCTTTGAATTTTTTATCCCTGGGATAATCTGTCTTTTATCATGGCTTAATTGCAAAGTGGTCTGCTATTGTTTCATGGTTACTGTAATGTAGTCAATCAGTGTAGGGTGTATCTTATACATTTTTAAGCACTCTTTTATCCATGAATCTGGGATACTATCAAATGCTTTTTTTGTAGTGAATCCATGCCATACTTAGATTCTTCCTCTTTTTACAGTTTTCCACTATAACTTTAACAACAAATGATCCTTTGTTCTATATGACTTTTTTATTGCCCTTTTGTTCTACTGCCATAATTGAGTTTTCTTCTAAATGATTATAAACTCTGTCGGCGTCAATTCCCGTGTATAGTTTTATATGTCATCGGAATGCAAGTTATTGGTCTATAATTTGTAGAGTAGTCTGCAGGTTCACTCTTAGGAAAGATCATTGTTTTGCCTGTTGTTAGCCCGTGTGGTGTCTTTTCGGGGTGTGCATATAAATAGTTAATAGTTATTACTCATGACTAAATCCTCGTGCAAAGATGTTAATACTTTTAACCAGAAGTTAGGTGTTGCATCTGGGCCTAGGAGTTTCCATTTAGAGGCTTTTCTTAACCTTGTTTCAATCTCTCTGGCTGTTACTTCATCCCATTTCATATCCTGTACCTTTAAACTTTTTATTCTTTCTTTTACTTCTTCTATCCATTTAGCATCTGTGTTATGTTCCACAGGATCTTCATAGATGTTGTTGTTTGTCTTTCGGCTTTTCCTGGTTAGGGGTCGCCACAGCGGAACTCCGGTCCGCTAATGATTGGCAGTAGATTTTCACAAACGCCGAGGTGCCAGCTCGACGTCCGACCTTCAACGAAGGCACACGCCCATTTACACATGTCTTTCGAATGCCACCCAACCGCAGGGAGGGCATGCAGACTCCACACAGAAGGCACTCCCCGCACTCCAGCCGAGAATTGAATGGAAGAACCTCTTGCTGTGATGCAATAACGCTACTAGATACTTCTCCAAAATGTATCTATTTCCTCTTTTTTGGCGAGCTTTCAATTCCTTTTACCTTATTTCCCAATTGGGTCATCAATAGATTGCTTATTTAGTACTTTTCCCTTATATTTATCTGTGTATCTTCTAAGTTTTTCCACCTGTGCTGAAATTTTTAGATGTTATGTTGTCCTATCTCACCTTCATTCCTTCTTGGATGGGTTTGGAGCCGATTCTCTGCTCCGTCTCTGCCAAATACACAGCTGGAAGTCTCAAACTTAGCTCGTGGCAATGTAAGTATCCCTTGATGCAGTGGTGCAACTCACCAGATCTCATTTGCCGCTTTACTAGGTTGGATGTGCTCTTCTTGGCCGTGGCTAAGTTTTTTTGTCTTTTACCTTTAATTAGCTTAAACTGTTTAGGATATATGCATTAGTTAGTGTATTGTGTGCTGTGATAGTTTAGCTTTAGTGTGTAGCTTAGTTTATCTCCCTTTTCTGCTGTTGTGTGTTTGGCCATCATCTTTTTTTTCGCAGGCCTGCATTTGTATCCCGTAGTTAATTACTGTAGTGGTGCTTTATTAAGATACCTGTAGTGTTGTGCGTTGATTTGTTTCTACACTCTTCGTTAGCTAGTTTATTTAGCTCGTTTAAATTAGAGAGCTAATTGCCCGTTTTAGTTAGAGGGCTTGGAGTGTTAGTGTGATCTATCTTCCTCTTTCCTGTCTAGGTCCGTTTAAGTTAGAGGTCCTAGTACTTGTTTTGAGTCAGAGCAAAGTTAGTTTTCCTAATTATATTTCTTAGATGTGCAGTGTTTGCTAGATTAGTGTGTGTTTATGTATCTAGCAGTGTACTGAGTTTATTTGCTATTTGTAACCCTTTTGGGACCTTATTTTCTTCCTAACATGTCTAAAGACACCAGGGAGAAAGAGCATAAGCTTTCGGGCTTTAAAAAATGCCAGAAATGTACCCAGAAAATATCAGTTCTAGACAGACATGTCATTTGTGCATATTGTTTAGGGGCTGTACATCTCCAGGAGAATTGCACTTTCTGCCACTCCTTAAGTGCTCGCGTGTTGCAGGAGAGAAGAAACAAATTGATTGTCAAGGGTCTCCTGAAACCAACCTTTGAGGAAGCTGTACAGAGTGCTTCTTTTTCTTCATCCTCTTTTTCTTCTAAGAGGGACACACCATCTAAAAGGCCATCTCCTGTCTCTTCAGCTCAGTCTGAGCCCCTAGAAAAATTGTGAAAAATTTCTAAGCCATCCACCTCCTCAGCTCCACAGGCCTCAATCGACGGAGGTCATCATTATTGACAAACCTGGTTCTTCGGCCCCAAGATCTTCGGAGCCGGTCCGTTGATATTCCACCGGTCTCCCCTACCTTGAGATCTCCCATTTTGGAGAGATCTCATTCACCATATCTGTCCTCCAGGTCCACTAGGAACCTATCTGACGTGGAGTGGGTGGTGCGCAGACTCTTGAAGTCGCCGGCACTAGCTAAATTGTTCTCGGCTCAAACCCAACAGGCCTCGAAGCCTTCCAAGACTGTTACGTCCACTGTTGTTGCTCCTCCAAGCCAAGCTGGATCTTCAGAGCTGGAGTGCCTGTTACCACTTACTATAGAACCGTCAGTTCTGGGCCCCACTTTGGAGATTACGGAACAGATAACTGCTCCAACACCCTCGGTGCCGTCCCGGGTGTCTGGGAGCCAAGGTTCTCCGATCGGCCCTGGGGTGGGGGGATGCTCAGACCCAAACTACTTCAGTTCTGAGTGTACCTCTCGGTGTGTCGGCTCTGGTGCGCTTGGCTCCTACATCAGCCTCGCAGCCGGTTTCTCTGGGGCCGGGGGTGTCCTCTGTCTCCTCTGAGCTGGAGATATCCTCGGAACTGGTGGATTCTGCTTTCGAGCTGACGAGGAGTGTGCTGTCCCCCTCAACAGCTCTACATAGGGATATTGACATTCGTCCCCCCAAGGCACTGACTGCTGTCTCGGCACCACTCCATCCACAGGACAGCAGAGATTCAGGAGCCTCAGGAACCCCCATTGGGTGGACCCCTATCTTCCAAGGCCTCCCCAGAATACCCTTCTGAGGAGCCCCCTCGATAGAGGACATGCAAGAGGAACTATATAGACTCCCCTGATGAGTCCATCACCTCAGACACTGACTACGAGTCAGAAGGTTCCCCACGGTCGTCGTCTGAAGATATCTCATTTGCAGATATCCTGGAGATCCTAAAGCAGAGAGGCGGCTGCAAAACCATCAACCCTTCTGATGAGGAGTCGGTGTACCTGCCTGAAGGCCTTTGGATCTCATCCTTCAGCCTCCTGGGTGTCTCTGCCTTTTCATGAACTAATGGACTTGGTTAGTTGAAAGGTGTGGGAGTCACCTGACGCTATGGAACCAGTCCTTCGGAAGCCAAACAAGTTTTTGTCAGCCCCTACTGGGAAAGATTTCCTCACAAAAGGTGTACCTGTAGATGCTATGGTGGTGGCAGCACCCACCAAGAAGGAACTTTCTGAGACATCCTCATCTGTTCATCCTCCGAACAAAGATTCACTAACAATGGACAGATACAGGAAGCGTGTCTTTTCGTCAGTGACTTTTACACTCTCTGATCGCTGAACTACCTCACACACTTTACAAGGCTACAAAGAGATCTCCTGAAAGAGCTAGGAGATGCTCTACAAGGTTCATTAGCTGCGGGGGGTGACTGAGAAAGTCTCTTCCCAGCTGTCCACTTTAAATTCTATCATCAACTCCTCCTTGAGACTGATATCTTATACAGCGTGTTCAGGAATTTCCTTGAAGAGGCACTCCTGGATGCGCTTGTGTAATTTTGCGGAAACTTTTAAGTCTACCTTTACTAACGCCCCTTTTGATGGTTCCTCACTTGTTGGTTCCAAAGTAAAGGACACTGTCACCAGATGCGAGCAGGAAGGGAAAACTCTCTCTGCCGTTGGAGTACATTTTTCTGCACCTTCAAGACCTTACCCTAAAGGTCAGAAGAGTGGAAAATGTGGTTCAAAAGATCCCAGGGAGCTTTCCAAGATGCACAAGGTGAATCCTTTCCCAGGGGCAGAGGGAGAAGCAACAGTGGTAGACGTCCTAGAGACAGAGGAGGTTCGCAAAACCAGGGTGACTGTGATTCTTTTTGCAGACATCTCTGTCAGCGCTCCTGAAAGGAGGCCCGCGTGCTCTACTCTGGAGGCAGTTGGGAGATGTTCTTTCTACCCAGAAGCCTGGCAAAGTATCACAAAAGACAAGTGGGTACAAAGCATACTATCCAGAGGATATTCAATTCTCTTTTGCCATCCTGTCCCATAGATCAGAACAATCTCAGATGTTCCACCCAATCTAAGGGAGCAAGCAACTATAGAAATCAAAAGTTGCAGGACAAGAGTCATCCAAGAAGTCCCTGCAGACCAAACAGGATTTGGAACTTACTCAAGATTCTTTTTGGTGCCAAAAAGAACAGGGGCTGGAGACCCATATTGGATCTCAGCAAGTTAAACGAATCTGTCAAAATGTCAAAGTTCTGAATGGTGACACTGCAGTCAATACTTTCCTTCTTAGGGAAAGGCAATTGGATGTGCTCAGTAGACCTCCAAGATGCGTAGTACCACATAAAAATGGACAGAGCATCAAGTTGTCACTTGCGCTTCTGGCTGGGAGCCATTCATTATCAGTTCTGAGCTCTGCCCTTTGATCTCACTACAGCCCCTAGAGTGTTCACCAAATGCATGGCAGTAGTAACGGCTCACTTGAGACGTCTTGGATTCCAAGTGTTTCTGTATCTGGACGACTGGCTCCTAACTGCCACCACCAAGCATCTACTCCAACGGGCCAGGGATGTGACATTGGAAATTTGTGCTCAGTTTGGCATAACAGTCTATTTTCAAAAATCTGCCTTGTTACCTTCATAGGTGCAAACATAGACACTGTTTCCATGATGGCATGTCTTCCAGCCGACAGAATTTCAGTCCTCAGACAGGAAGTACTTCACCTTCTTCCAAAGGACAATGTTAAGGCAAAGGTAGTTCTGAAACTTCTAGGGAAAATAGCTGCAACCATAACACTTGTTCCTCTTGCCAGGATGCATATGAGAATCCTTCAGTGGCTCCTATTCTCCCAGTGGTCGCTTCAAGAACTTCCTATGCCCCACCTGATTAGAATTACAGAGTCATGCAAAAAGAACCCACAGTGGTAGATTCAGTTCAACCATGTGACTATCGGGAGACCATTTATTCCACAACAACCTGTTGCTACACTGACCACAGATGCTTCCCAGATGGGGGGGCATTATCTGGGAAGGACAGTCCAAGATATATGACAAGACCACGAGGTCCACTTGCATATCAGTGTTCTAGAGATGAGAGCAGTGCTTCTGGTGTTGCAAGCACTCCACAACTGTCTTCCACTAGGGACCATTGCAATACAGTCAGACAATATGTTGGTAGTTTGGTACATTAAACAAGGAGGAACCACATCATACCCACTTTGTCGCGAGGCTCTGAGAGTTTGGCAATGGGCAATTTATTCCCAAAGCTTTCTAGTAGCAATGCACATCCCGGGGAAATCCAATGTTATAGCGGACGAGCTCAGCAGGGCAATATTAATGCCTCACAAGTGGTCTCTGAACCAGAATTTAACAGGAGAGATTTTCTGGAAATGGGGCCAGGCTTGCTATGATCTTTTTGCCACTCCCATGAATGCCAAGTGCAGCAGCTATTTTGTCCTAATTCCCCCTCCGGGGGAGACACTGAGAGACACACTTGTACATGATTGGCCCTCAGGACTTCTTTATGCCTTCCCCTATTTCCCCTTATACCCAAAGTTATCCAGAAGGCAAAATCCCTGGAAAGCATGATGATTCTCATTGCCCCATATTGGCCTCGGCAGCTTTGGTTTCCCTTCCTCTGGCCTCATCTTCAGGAGATGCCTTGGGTTCTAGACACAGTTCCAAACCTTCTGACACATATGTCAAGGAGCATTCATCCTTCTCCCCACACCCGCAACTTGACACCATGGCTGCTCCACTTTTCAACTTAGTCAGGCTTCAAAACTTCACTCCAGCAGTCAAACACATATTGATGTCCTCTCATAAAGTTTCTACTAGAAAACTATATGCTAGCAAGTGGAAAAGATTTTGTCACTGTGCCCAAAATGGAAACATTGACCTTTTTATGCACCTATTCAGTCCAATTTGGAAGTTCTGGCAGAACTCCTCCAGCAAGGCTCAGCTGCAGCAACTATTAGAATTCAGCTGGCTGCAATTTCAGATTTCCACATTGGTGACCATTCTCCTAACTTAATGTCACACAGATTGTGTAAAGCATTGTTAAAAGGCACTTCCTTACTGAGACCTTTTAAGGAACCACTTTCTCCTTGGGATTTAAATTTTGTCCTATCTCAACTAACATTGCCACCATTTGAGCCTTCATCTTGTGACCTCAGGTTCCTTTCCTGGAAGACCATATTTCTAGTAGTTGCAACATCTGCCAGAAAAGCCTCAGAGTTGCAAGCACTATCAATTATACCTCCATATCTGATCTTTCATAAGGATAGGATATTGTTACAAACTAATCCATCCTTTATACCTAAGGTTTGCTCTCAATCCAACATCAGTCAATCCATTGAGCTCCCGGTGTTTTTCCCCAACCATAGCAACAAGGCAGAGTATAAACCCCACCAATTGGAGTTGCATAGACAGCTCAGATTCTATTTGCATAGAACTAAAGATTTCAGGAAATCGTATCAATTGTTTATTTCCTTCCCTGAGGCAAAAAGGGTGTGCCAGTATCTAAAGTCACCCTTTCAAACTGGTTCTCAAGTTGTATCACTTTTATCTGTACCTCCAATAACAAAAACGTAGCATTCAGAATTAGAGGTCACTCAACCAGAGCATTAGCTATATTCTCTGCCTTTCAGGCCCGAATGTCTATGCACAGTATTTGTGCTGCAGCTACATAGGCCAATCCTCACACATTTATCACTAATTACAAAGTGGATTTGGCCTCCAAGGACTGGGCTCAAAGTGAGCCACCTGGGAAAAAGGTGCTAGGGACGCTGTCCCATCCAAGTAAGAATGAAGGTGAGATAGGACAACATAACATAAAAAATTATGTACTCACCATAACGTTCCATGTTTGTTGTCCATCACGCCATTCATTCTTACGATCCGTCCCTCCTTCTCCCGTCCAAGGACCTCCTAGAGGGACCTGGTGGTGATCTTGCTCTTTACATGAGATCCTTGACTCTGTTTCTCCTTGACATGGGGGTCATACCTGTCTATATATATATATGTATATGTATGTATTGCTCATTAGTTTTAAGAATAAGGGTGATGTGCAGAGCTGTAGTAACTACAGAGGGATTAAACTGATCAATCACAGCATGAAGTTATGGGAAAGAGTAGTGGAAGCTAAGTTAAGAAGGGAGGTGATGATTAGTGATCAGCAGTATGGTTTCATGCCAGGAAAGAGCACTACAGATGCGATGTTTGCTCTCAGAGTGTGATGGAGAAGTACAGAGAAGGTCAGTAGGGAGTTGCATTGTGTCTTTGTGGATTTAGAGAAAACATATGACATGGTGCCTAGAGAGGAGTTGTGGTATTGTATTAGGAAGTCAGGAGTGTCAGAGAAGTATGTAAGAGTGGTACAAGATATGTACGAGGGTAGTGTGACAGCGGTGAGGTCTGCGGTGGGAGTGACGGATGCGTTTAAGGTGGAGGTGGGATTACATCAAGGATCAGCTCTGAGCCCTTTCTAATTTGCAATGGTGATGGACAGGTTGACAGACGAGATCAGACAGGAGTCCCCGTGGACTATGATGTTTGCAGATGACATTGTGATCTGTAGTGAGAGTATGGAACAGGTGGAGGAGACCCTGGAGAGGTGGAGATATGCTCTAGAGAGAAGAGGAATGAAGGTCAGCAGAACTAAGACAGAATATATGTGTGTGAATGAGAGGGAGGACAGAGGAATGGTGAGGATGCAGGGAGTAGAGTTGGCGAAGGTGAATGAGTTTTAGTACTTGGGATCAACAGTTCAGAGTAATGGTGAGTGTGGAAGAGAGGTGAAGAAGAGAGTACAGGCAGGATGGAGTGGGTGGAGAAGTGTCAGGAGTGATTTGTGACAGACGAGTACCAGTAAGACTGAAAGGGAAGGTCTACAAGAGAGTAGTGAGACCAGCTATGTTATATGGATTGGAGACAGTGGCATTGACAATAAGACAGTAGTCAGAGTTTGACGTGGCAGAGTTGAAGATGTTAAGATTTGCACTGGGTGTGACGAGGATGGACATTATTAGGAATAAGTATATTAGAGGGTCAGCCCAGGTTGGAAGGTTTGGAGACAAAACCAGAGAGGCAAGATTATGTTGGTTTGGACATGTGCTGAGGAGGGATGCAAAGTATATTGGGAAAAAGATGCTAAGGATGAAGCTGCCAGGTAACAGGAAAAGAGGAAGCCCTAAGATAAGGTTTATGGATGTGGTGAGAGAGGACATGCAGGTGGTTGGTGTGACAGAGCAAGATGCAGAGGACAGGAAGAAATGGAAACTGTTGATCTGCTGTGGTGACCCCTAACGGGAGCAGCCGAAAGAAGAAGAAGAGGATTGCTCTTTAGTATGTTAGCAGCCAACAAGATCTGGAGAGTTGCACCACTGCATCATGGGATACCTACCTTGCCATGAGCCAAGTCTGAGACTTCCAGCTGTGTATTTGGCCAAGTTGGAGCCGGTCCTGTACCCATCCAAGTATGAATGAATGGTGAGATGAACAACATACATGGAATGTTATGTGAGTTACATAACTTCTTTTTTACTTGTGGTAATGCATAATAGATCCTGGTCTGTTCTAATACTGTGCATTTCTCTAATCACATCTTTCTTAGTATTTTTATTGATCTATTCCCTGTTCTATAATCTTCTAACAGTGACACTTTTTGTCTTAATTGATTTATAGTTTTCTCTGTCCGATACTTCCATGATGGTATTCGATTTCTCCCCTTCCTTTCCCTCACTACCCTGTGTTCCTGTGGTAGAACTTTATCAGTTATTAATTTAGCAGCACAGTAGTATATCCTGTCCTGTTGCATCACATGGAGCTCTATGGACAACCCTAATTACTGCATTAATTTGTTTCATCAGACTTTTTACTTTTTGGGTGTTATTGACCTTCTGCAGTCTTATTTCTCTCATTGATCTTAATATATCTATCCATGTCCATTAAATCAAACAACTCTTCTCTTCGCTCTATTTCTTCCAAACTGAGGGCACATCCCTTGTTTTCCATTTCCTGTGGGGATTCTATAGAAAGTTTTATAGCATCTTCCTGTGGCACCTTCTCTTCAGTTTCATCCTGTGTCATTTGTTGCTGTGTCATATGGGAACTCACTATCCTATCACTCCTCAGCATTGACTGCATCAGTTTCCACAGTTTCCTGTTCCTTTCCTTGCTGTCTAGCTTCAAGTGAACATTTATACTGGTTTCCTGGGGAAGGCTCCACAATATCTTGATATGACACCTGACAAATAGCTTCCTGTTCCACTGGTTTCCCCTTAATTTGGATATCCATTGCTTTATCCTGTTGTGGTCCTTTCTGTATTGGATTTTCTACACTAAATCCTTCCCTTTGCATATGTTCCATAACCTCAATTTCTATTTCTTTGACTTCTCCATTGCTAATTTCTTTTTCTACTTTTCCTCTTAGTCTTCTTATGTTTTGTATTGTAATGTTTTCCATATCCTGATTATTTTGCCTGTATTTCTCTTTAAATATCTTTGGTGCTGCTCTTTTTGTATTGGTTAATTTTGCTTTTTCCTTTACATAAATATTACACCATATTAAATCTCTTTTCCTTTCCCATGTCCATATTTCTTCTTCAGATGTCTCCTGATCTTCTTGCTTTTCTTTGTTCTGGAGACTCGCTCCATCATGCTGTGATGTAGTCTGTGTTTGACCTTCTACATTAAATCCTTCACTTCGTAGGCACTCCATAACTCCAACTTCTATTTCTTTAACTTCTGCTTTACTCATCATCTTTTCTACATTCCATCTTTGTGATATTAATTTTTTTATTGTGAAATTTTCCCTATCTGGTTGCCTTTGCCTATATTTCTCTTGAAATATCTTTGGGGACTGCCTTCTATATATTAGTTAACTTGGCTTTCTCCTTTGCATAAATATTGCACCATATCAAATCTCTCTTTCTTTTCCATGTCCATATTTCTTTTTTATATTTTTCAAATATCTGTAGGTTTTGTTGTTTATATTTTCGCACTTCCTCAGATGCTTCTTTTTCCAAACAGATCAAAGTTTCTTAATCTATATACTGTTTTTCAAAAATCTGTTGTATTAATGAATGCAAATTTTTATTTGAAGCTTCTGACAGTTTTTCCTGTGGAAGTATTTTTCTTTCCTCGAATTTCTCTCTTAATCATTTTGTATATCTTGTCTGGAAATTCTGGGCTTTTTACATAATAGTAACAATACATTTATTTCTTATCCTCAATAGTCCACTCTCGTCTTTATGGCTCTTCTTTAGCCAGTCAATTTTTGTGATTTTTGTGGACTGCTTCTTCCTTCTACAGCATGGGTCCATCCTCCTCCTGGGCCTCGCCTGGCCCCATTGTAGGAATGTTTCCGAATTTTGAGGATTCTACACTGTAATTTTTTTTCCAATCCTGGCACCAGTGCGCCTACCAGGATTGGGCACCCAGCTATCTTTTTTTCGTTTTTGACTTGCTTCTGTCCATGATATATGCTATATAAATACAGTCTATATATCGGTGTTGCCTTGGTGAAATTTTGTGAAAAACAGGGTCCACCTCGCGAAGGTATTCACCAAGACTGTGGATTAATTCAGTTTCAGCAGTTTTTTGTTTTTTCGTAAAGACAGGGTTTCTCTCTGTATGAATTCTCATTTTATGCCCAAAGTGGTTAATGAGCTGTCCCTTAATCAGTCTGTCCAGCTTCCTTTTTCCCTAATCTGTTGTCCGCTACTGAGAAGGTTCTTCAGACCTTGTACTTGCCATAGACAGCTCAGGTATTAGACAAAACAAAGGCCTCCCATAAATCTGGCTAACTTTGTTTATTTTCATACCAGAACACTGGATTTGTCAGTTTCTAAGCAAACCATCTCCTCCTGAATTTCCAAAGCCATTTCTCTTTATTATTCTTTTCATGACAAACAGTTGTCTGCTCCTGTTAGGGCTCATTTACTAGGGCATTGGCTTCCTCGGGAGCTTTCTTCAAGGGTTTGGGTACCAACTTCATCCTTGAAAGTTGATCATTGGTCTTCAGTTCACACATTCACTGAACATTACAAATTGGATGCCATTTCCAGAGCCAGGGTGGTTTTTGCCTTCCTCTTCCATACCTTCTCAATAGCTTTTATGCTCTCTGAGGTGATGAATACTGCAACAGTGATATTGAAGAAAAGTTGTGTAAAATCTTACCATAACAGCAGATGTCCTCTTTTTCACTATTGCAGTATTAACTCCCTCCGTTCCTCCTACTCATTGTTCTTTCTCCTTTTCCATCTTTTTCTTTTCTGGATGAGAGGTTCTTCTACTTTTCTTCCTTCCTCTGGATGTACATATTATGCTTTCCACTGGAAGTCCTGGTTCTCCTGGGGCATATAAGTTCTGGGTTGGGCACATTCATATGTCACCTGTATGCTGTATGCTCACGTGGGGAGTACATGACTGATGCATAACACTCCTAAGTAACAAAAGCTTTGCTATGCTGGCCAGACATTGGGCTATCTTTGGCAGAAGGTGATAAATACTGCAACAGTGAAAAGAGGGACATATACTCTTATGGTAAGATTTTATACAACTGTCCTTACTGGAATGGACTTGGGCCTTTAGTAGGGGTTGTTTATGGAGGGGAGGTGGAATAAGATGAAGCAGCCAGTGGCTACTTCACCTATCCTTGGGGAAAGGGCTAGAGAGAGAGAATTCTGGTTGATGAGAAGTCTTGCAGGCCACCCCTGTAAGGGGGAGGCAGTGATGTCTAATGACTGGTGTGTGAATGCATGCACTAGGCATGCTAACATGACTGTTGATGTTGATCTCTCAGTTACCTTGACTTGCTACCATGTGAGTGATTTCTTCTGGCACCTTGTCTGCAGCTCCTTGACTGGATTCCTACCTCTGACTCTAGGCTACGTATGCCACACCACTAGACAGATTCCCTGAGAAATCAAGGGAGTGTATCTTTTTATAACTGTCATGTCTAGAATGGTCTGGAAAGGAGATAGTAGGGATTCAATGGTTGTAAGGATGAGGGAACAGTGACGAAAAGATGGTAAATAAGTGTTTTTAGGTGAGAGAGGGGCCATAAAATACATTTGCTTGTATTCCTGTTACTGAAATATTACATCTGAAGTAGGAGTTTAATTTGTCAGCAACCTGTGGGTATGGATCCGATATCGGATCCGAACCGGCATGGTTTATCCAGCTATGGATCCGAGCTCCTAGCTCCTCCCGTCACCCATAATGCCCTGCTCTCCCTACATGACCTCAGATCTAGTTTGCCGCGTACATGGTGACAGCTTGATCTTTGAGCTCCTACAGCTAAGTGGAATTTTATTGCTTATTAAGGGTTTTTTTGATCTTTTTTCGCTGTCTGCCGTCGGAGTCCACTTCTCTGTGCCCCAGAGGTCCTACTCTAGGAACCAAAAGGGCCAGAAGAAGATATGGTTCCGGAAGTCGCAGCAATCCCAACCCGCTCCGGACAACCAGTCCTTCCGTGGCAGAGGAGGACAGGGCAGACGCCGCCCCAGAGGCAGAGGGGCTCCCAGGAATTTCGGGTCCAGAGAACCTTTCTCTGAGCGGCTCGCGCAGCAACCTTGAGGGGTTGCCCGACTGCTCCACTCTGGAGGCAGTCGGGGGACGTTTTTCGGATCACCTAGCGGCATGGGAGTCCATAACAACAGACCGCTGGGTCCTCCGTATCATATCCAGAGGATACAAAATTCCCTTTATTCGTGTCCCAAGACCAAAATCCCTCCCCGACGTTCCACCCGACCAGAGGGAGGCTGCTTCAGCAGAAATTGGCTACCTGCTAAGCAAAAGAGCCATCCAGCCCATCCCCCCAGACCAGATCGGATCAGGGTTCTACTCCAGGTTCTTTTTAGTGCCAAAAAAGACGGGGGACCTAAGACCCATTTTAGATCTGTCCCTATTAAACCTGGCAGTTCCCAAGGAGAAGTTCCGGATGGTCACTTTACAATCTATCCTCCCCCTTCTGGGAGAGAATCACTGGATGTGCTCCATAGACCTCAAGGATGCGTACTACCACATACTAATGGACAGACGGTCCAGGAGGTTTCTTCGCTTCCTGCTGGGAGCCAGTCACTACCAGTTCAGGTTCCTTCCCTTTGGTCTCACCACAGCCCCCAGGGTGTTCACCAAAGTGCTCTCAGTGGTTGCGGCCCACCTGATGCTTCAGGGGGTGCAGGTCTTTCCGTACCTGGACGACTGGCTTCTCACCGCCCCAACAAGGCATCTACTATCTTTAGCAAGGGACTTCTTTCTTCATCTAGCTCCCTGGCTAGGTATCACAATAAACGTAGCAAAGTCCAACCTGGCCCCTACTCAGCTGTTAGATTTCATAGGTGCCAGGTTAGACACAAGGAAGTTAAGAGCCTTCCTCACAACCGACAGAATTCGGAATCTTTGACTCCAGGTGCGGGCCATCCTCCACTCCAGCCCAGTTCCAGCGGAATTGGTCCTGAGGGCACTAGGGTCCATGGCGGCAGTGATTTATCTTCTCCCGCTTGAACATGCGGGTACTTCAGTGGACACTTCAAGTACAATGGTCTTACCTTTCTCTTCCCTTGCATCATCCCATTGCAATCAGCAAGGCTTGCAAGCAGTCTCTTTTGTGGTGGCTCCATTCAGAGGATCTCCTAGGAGGCCGCCCTTTTTGTGCATCTCCCCCCCTTGCCACAGTGACCACGGACGCATCCCGCCTCGGGTGGGGGGGGGGCACTTTGCGGGACGGATGGTCCAAGGCACGTGGAACGACTCAGAGACCTCCCTGCATATCAATGTTCTGGAGATGAGGGCCGTGCTCCTGGCGTTGCAAGCACTGCAGGCCTTTCTTCCCCTGGGAACAATTGCGATTCAATCGGACAACATGTCAGTGGTCTGGTACATCAACAAACAGGGGGGAACCAGGTCTTACCCCTTATGTCGAGAAGCCATGAGAGTGTGGGAATGGGCAATCTCCACCAACCGCTTTCTCATCGCAACGCATATTTCGGGTCGGTCCAACATCCTTGCAGACAAACTCAGTCGCACCATTCTCTCCCCGTACGAGTGGTCTCTCAATGCTCAAGTAGCGAAATGTATCTTCGCACGGTGGGGAACTCCTTGTTGCGATCTCTTTGCTTCTCCCTTAAACACCAAGTGCGACAGTTTTTTTGCTCTAATCCCTCCTCCAGTGGATTCCCCGAGGGACGCTCTGGTGCATGCTTGGTCTCCCGGTCTTCTGTACGCATACCCCCTTCTTCCTCTGATGCTCCAGGTTCTTCAGAAAGCCTCTCGGTTGGGGTGCAGAATGATCCTCATAGCCCCATTCTGGCCTCGGCAGATCTGGTTCCCTTACCTAAGGTCTCACTCAGTGAATCCACCTCGGATTCTAGATCCCATCCCGGATCTGATAACACACCCATCGAACCTACCATCTCCGAACCTGGACAACCTGAAGCTAACTGCTTGGCTGCCCCAGTTCCACTCCTAATTAGGACTCCCGGTATTTCATCTCCCGTTAAGGCTATCCTGGTTGCGGCGCACAAATCCTCTACCAATAGAACTTACCGCAGTAAATGGAAGCGATTCTCCATCTGGGCGGAGCGGCAAGGTTTAGATCCCTTCACGGTACCCCTTCCCGTGGTCCTAGATTTCCTTACCACTCTTTTTAATGATGGCGCCAGTAGTTCCACGGTTAAAGTTCAGCTAGCGGCCATTTCTCATTATCATGTTGGTCATGACTCTGGACCGCTTATGTCTGCCAAGTTATGCAAAATCTTCCTAAAAGGCACCTTTCTGCTTAGACCCCCGGTCAAACAGGCGGTTCCACCATGGGATCTTTCTTTGGTTCTTCAGGCCTTGACCGCTCCTCCCTTCGAGCCTGCGGCCACTGTAGATCTAAAATTCTTATCTCTTAAGACTGCATTTTTGGTAGCCATTACTTCAGCAAAAAGAGTTTCGGAACTTCAAGCCCTTTCCATAAAGCTGCCTTACTTGATCTTCCATCCGGACCGTGTGTACCTCAGGATCAACCCCTCTTTTCTTCCTAAGGTAGCTTCGGAAGCAAATATTAATCAGTCCATCAATCTTCCCGTTTTCTTTCCTAATTATCAGAACAAAGGCGAGTACAAGCTGCATTCATTGGATGTTCACAGGCAGCTTCGTTTTTATCTTAACAGGACAGCTGGTCACAGGCAATCCGATCAGTTGTTCGTTTCCTTTGCCAAATTTAATCTAGGTAAACCAATTTCAAAAGTTTCCTTGTCACGATGGATTTCCCAGTGTATTTTATTAGCTTACCAGGCTTCTGGGAGGCCCGCACCGGACGGAGTTCATGCTCATTCAACCCGCTCAGTTTCTGCCTCAGCAGCCTTCAAGGCTAGGATACCTCTGGATGACATTTGTTCAGCGGCCACTTGGGCTTCATCTCATACCTTTATTTCTCATTACAAGCTGGATATCACGTCTAGAGGTAGAGCATCCTTTGGCTCCGCGGTGCTCCGGAATATCCTTCCATGACGGCCACCCAAGAATCAGGTAGCTGGGGACTCTGTCCCACAGGTTGCTGACAAATGAATCTCCTACTTCAGATTTAGAAGTTATGTACTTACCATAACGTTCCATCTGAGTAGGTGTATTCATTTGTCTGCAACCATCCCACCCTCCTATCCCCCTGGTCTTGTCAGTTTCCTGCATAGAGTGTGTTACCCTTTATTAGGGTATTTGATACAGGGCAAACTCTATCTGAGGTCATGTAGGGAGAGCAGGGCATTATGGGTGAGGGGAGGAGCTAGGAGCTCGGATCCATAGCTGGATAAACCATGCCGGTTCGGATCCGATATCGGATCCATACCCACAGGTTGCAGACAAATGAATACACCTACTCAGATGGAACGTTATGGTAAGTACATAACTTCTAATTTTTTTCTTTTTGCAAAATAATTACTCTAAAGTATGAAAATGAGGGCACCCAAACTTTTGCAACTTATCTTAAGTAACTCGTGAACTGACTATATTTTGCGGGGCCTAGTTGACATGTTTACTTCTTTTTGGAGCATTAATTTGCAGAAAACGTTCTGATAAAACAAGGTTTGACAAGGTTATATTGCTCTTGATGTGTAGATATGAACACCAGCATGCCCATTGTCATTGCTTATGTTGTTCTCTGAGACCTTGGCCAGCCACCATGTGAATATCTCCCTTTACCTAGTTTGAAACTCCCCGATTAGATTCCTTGCTCTCTTACATACACGATGCCATGTCCCAAGACTCACACAGTCAGATGTTTGGGGCTTACCAAGAAAGAGAGTCACATCTGGTAAGGAGCAACAGAGGAATCTTTGGTCTGTGAGGACCAGAGAACAGAGGAAGATGGATACAGAGTAGTGGTCATGTAGGTGGGGGATACATAAAAAAAAAAAAAGCAGTTTGCTTACATTCATGTCATTGATTTTTTTTTCTATACATAATGGCTCAGAAGTATGCTAATGAAGACACACTAACTGTTGCTGGCATGTCCTCTTAAGTACCCATACGTTGATAGCCTTCTTTGAAGGCTTTAACATCTTTTTTGGCTCATCTCTGTTACAGAAGTATTTTCTGGTGGCAAGGGGAGACTTGGCAGTGTCATCTTGCTGAAAAATTGTTCAGTGGTTGAGAGAGATCAAAAGACAGTACACATTCATTTTTACCATTTTATGCTAAGTGGTTTGTTGTAAACTGAAATTAGCAATAACATTCGGGCTTGTTCCTTTTTGCTTGCTTTCTGTCTGATTTATGTGCCTAACAGGCAGACTTTTTCTTTCACCTCCCTTCACAAGTTTTCAACATTGCTTACTTTGTGTAATTTTTAGAAGAAGAAAGTTGACTGTGTTTAATCTATACCTTACAGCTAAAATTTGTTTATAGAGTTGCAAGTTATTTTTGATGACTATAAACTAGATAACTATTTATAACAGATTTCAAAGGCCTTTTCTTTCCTCTTTCATAGCTCATTGGAGAAAAAGTCCTTGTTGAGAGATAATGTTGACTTATTGGGAACTCTTGCAGACCTATATTTTAGGGCTGGTGACAATAAAAATGCAATTCTGAAATTTGAGCAGGCCCAGATGTTGGATCCTTATCAGATAAGAGGTATGTATATTTAGTGATTTTTTTATTGGCTTTTTTGTATTCCATAATAATGCATGAAACGTAGTCTAGCTGCATACCATGGACACACTAATATTTTAGGACATCATGAGGTTGTGGGTGGATTAATTGGGTTCATCATCTTTTCTATTGCTTTTTGGCTTATTCCCTCAGAAACCCCTTGCTGAGATGTATGCCCTGGTCTTGCACACTGCATTGTGAAAACACACATACCACTGAGTGTGTCAGTTCTTTTCTTTTTTGTACACTTTGGCTCACAAGTATGACTGTCATTACTAAAAAGTTGTCATGCTTGATACCAAAGTATAGATTGTTTAAATGTCTTTGTGGCATACAAATGGGGTCAAAACGTGTATTTTTCATTTTCTTTTCTTGTTGGAAGAGGAATGTGATATAAAGGACTGGCTTAAGTGCCACTGGATTTAACTGTGGACACCTGCATGTTATAGGTAGAAACTTTTGGTGCTTCTTATTGCTTGCACTAAAGTCATATGAGGAGTTTATGCACAGATTCAGGTCTCTTTCCTTCTTGTTTTGGACCTTGTAATACAGTTCTGGCTGTGAGAGTATGCCCTAGACAAGCCTTTTAAATGGATAACTTCTTTCAGAAATTACTCTGACTTTATAGTTACATGTTTTATATTGTAGATGTCCCTCCCTTAATCACTGTTGCAGTGTTAGTCACATATGGGAAGTATCCTGCATAGGATACCATATGTTTGACCAGTAAACCAAAGCTTGGGTGCCTTTATCTCTCTCTGTCTGCCTCAAGAACTAAGTATGAGAAAGCATGCTGGTGCATAAGAGAAGTACAGGTGTGAAACTGTCATATTATTTTTATGTACTTTTAAATGGGAGTGCACATTTTACTTTTTACTTTTTTGGTAAAACATTGTTAAAGTTGTTAAAAAGGTGTTGAAAACTTTGTGGAAAATCTGTTTTATTTAACTTTTTGATACTGAAGAAGCTACTTTTTACTGTGTATTTTTGTGGAGAAAATTACTTTTTTGCAACTTTCTTGTTTTCCTGATTATTGATGCTAAGTTTCTTTGGGGAAACGAGCACAATTTTTGGCGTGACCATGGAACAAACTTACATGTACCTTGGTTGGATCATCTTTCAGCCACAAAAAAGAAAAAGGTAAACTAAGCACCCCTTGCCACCACAGCATTTTAGTAATTTGCTTCAGGCACTAGTGAGTGACACTGCTGTGGCTAAAGCTGGTTCCTCAGACCACCCATCTTTTTCCCCCACAGAGTCACTACAGAACAGAACGGGGGTTAGCCATGTCCTCTGTGGTGGTTTCGGTCCCCTCAGTGGGCAAG
The DNA here is from genome assembly GCF_019279795.1 of Protopterus annectens. Lineage (NCBI taxonomy): Eukaryota > Metazoa > Chordata > Ceratodontiformes > Protopteridae > Protopterus > Protopterus annectens. Next base: position 675,410,493 of record NC_056733.1, read on the forward strand.
GGTGAGACCCACCTGCCAGTCATGGGAGAGGGGGCAGGGAATGTACCCTTGCTTATCCAGTGTTCTGCCTATCCTGGAGAAGCTGTTGCAAGTAATACTAGGTCTATTTGCCTCCAGCTTTCCTAAAAAAAAGAGAGAGAACTGTACATTTAACTTTCTTGTGTGCTTTTGATCTGATGAAGTAACTTTTAAGCAAAAACGTATTATACAGGAGACGTTAATGCCTGGAGTGTATGTGTTTTTTTGTTGTTTTTCAATCAAGCTGTGTTTTCAAAGAATATTTGCTGGTTTCCAACCCTTGGTGGTACCTGTAGATACTGTTTCAAGTGAACTTTGGTGCCTTGGTGAATATTTTATTTACTTCTTGGTATTGTACCAAATCATTTAATTTTCTTATTCTGAAGCAGTGATCTTGGAATTGGTGTATTCATTCACTCTTTGGAAGTGAAGGGCATAGCCTCCCTGGAAAAACAGATGTCCTTCCTTATCACTGTTGTGGTATTCTTTACTCTTGGGATATCCTGCCTAGAATAGCTAAATGTCCAGCCAGCATAGCAGAGCTTTTACACGTTCAGGTGGCATATGTCCTTCAATGCAAGGCATAAGGTACATGTGATGTACACTCGCCTAATCATCAGAATATCTTTACCACCAGTCCAAACACTACTTCTGAATTTGGTCTGTACACCATTCACCAAGCTTTGTTCATCTACCAAGTCTTCTAAAGATAAGTGCTTTGTTGGAGTTCCTTCCTTTCTTTTTTTTTTTCCTCCTTGTAGTTTGTTTTCATGTCATCCAGGAAGGGAAAATGTAGGTGTGGGAGGCAGATTCCCCATAAAGATCGAAGTGAGAAGTGCCTTTTTTGTTTGGGTGCTACACACGACCATACACAGTGTGAGGTTTGTCAGGTGTTTGCCCATAAGACACACTGCAGTAGTCTGCCATCCTTCTCTATTTATTAAGAAAACCAATATCTGAAGCTTTTGGCTCAGGGTATCATGGCCATGTCCGTCTGCCTCGAGGTTCAGCCACCATTTCATAATAAAGCCAAAAACGCACATATTAATCCTGCTGCTGTCCAACCTCCACCAGACATCTCCATTGGGCTGGATGAAGAGCCCAAGGACCGGGTGGTGCCAGTGTCAGTTCCCTCTGCTGCGACCCAGTTGGAGGCCGACATGGAGCCATTTACTTGCACATCCACCAAGACTGTGCATATGTTTGGTGCAGATATAAAGGGAGATACACAACTGATTAAATATGAAGGGCCTAAGGGGATTTCCCAATTATTTGTTAGGGAAGAGGTGCCTGGTACCTTTATCAAATCTAGGCAGGAATCTGAACCTTCTGGATTTGCTAAAGCAGATGTTCCTTTAAAAAAGAAAAGAAAATGTGTGGCTTATTTGGCTAAGGATCCTCACAAAGAGTAGCAGGACTTTACTCAGGAGCTTTTCACTGCCGTTATGGCCCTGAAACCCCCCACAAGGGCTCTGTCTATCCCTGCCTCTGCATCTTTGTCTAGGCCTAGGGATTCTGATTCCTTTGTTGAAAAGTTTTTTGCATACTCCTTCCAGATCTACTCTCCTCTTGCCTTATGATCTTATGAAAAACTGTGTCCTGATTCTTCTTTTGAAGAATTATCTTTTGGGGATACAGTGTTCTGCATGATGGAACATTGTGGGACTGTTCCCAGATTTGTGATGTTCAAAAGAAGATGCTATGAACTCATGCAGATAAACTCACCCAGACTTCCTGCAGGTCCCTCCTGTTTTAGCTGCCCTGTTGGATACATTTATGCAGCTTCTCAGACTCCTGACTGTTAACTTCTGGCACCTAAGAAGCCTGGCAGATTTTATAAAGTCCCAGAGGATCATGAGAGTTTGTATAAAAGTCCTTCACCTGATCATGTTGTTTCCATCTTCACAGGTAAGCCGTCCAAACTGTTATCCTCTTCCAAGATTGTACCTTTTGACAAGGACAGCTAGGCTATTGAGAAACATGGGGAAAAATGCATACTTCTGCTACTTTGGCCTTTAGGACCATTAATTATCAGACCCACTTGACTAGGTATGTCCTGCTGTTCTCTCCCAGTTCTGGAGATTTTGCCTCGTGCTTGACTGCCCTTTTTCAGTTCTGCCTCTCAAATGGCTTGCTATTCCATTAAATACAGTTATGGTGCTGCTGATGCCTCTTATAGGGAGCTGCACCAGTTTCTGTCATAAGGAGATACTTTTGGTTGTACCTTCAGACCTTACCTCAAGATACTAAGGCCAAATTATTAGATTACCCCTTAGATAACCAGAAGCTGTTTGGTACTGTGGCTGCAGAATTGTTTAAAACTCTTTGGGATAAGGGTAAGGTTATGCAGGACTTGAATAAAGTCTTTGTTTCCCCTGTCCCTAAGTTCCAGAGGAATTATCCAGCTAAACCTTTTGTTCGCAGGCAGCCTAGACAGCCTACTAGGAGCAAGATTGTTCATAAGTGTATTTTCCAAGACAAGCCCCTTCTGTAAGAACTAGCACTTCTAGGGACCAAAAACCTTATTTTCCTGGCAAATATGCCTCTGAAATCCAGCCTTCTCTCCTTTTCAGCCAGATTCCTTTATCCCTCAGGCTGAGTCTTTTCCTGTTTGGCAGCAAATAACCACAGATGCCTGGATACTCTCCATTATCCAAAGTGGTTGTTTTATGGCTTTAAAGTCCATTCTTCAGCCTCTTCCTTGCCAGATCCCTCATTTTCTTTTTGGCTCTGCAAGATCTGGTGGAACAACAATCCATTCAACCTGTTCCCTTGTCTCAGCAGGAACAGGTTTTTATTCCAGAATGTTTCTGTTCCCAGGAAAGAGGGGTCATGGAGGCCCACTGTAGATCCGTCTTTTCTCAACACCTTTTTCAAGGTCCTTTCTTTCAGAATGTTGTCTCTGTGACATCCCCCCTGAGGGCCAGTAATCAAGGAGCCTGAATCCTCACCACCGACACTGGTGAGGGACTTTCACTTGGGAGAAAGATAGGTACAAACAGTATTTCCAGATCCAGCTCTGCACCAAACACAATTTCCCTTAAGAGCACACAGGGAGCACACTCAGTCCTGGGTCTGGGTTTCCCCATCTTTCTCTCTCCAGGCCCCCAGTAAAACTCCCCACTGGCACAGCTATAGAGTTGAGCCCTCAGCCAAGTATCCCAAACCAAGTCCTCCACTACTCCCTCTGTGAAACCAGTGCTCTGTGTCCCTGCTCCAAGTAACTGACGCAAACAATCTGAGATTTGATTGTCTCACACACACACACACACACACACACACACACACACACACACACACACACCCCTGGGAAAAGCTGACACAGATTTACTAGCTATGCCTCTCTGCCAATACTATAAGGTGGTTACTGCCACCAGGACACACCAAAGCCAGTTACTCTTAGGCTCTTAGAAGAGTAGCCAGTTATACTGAGTGAAATTAATATTAATACAAATTGTAATGTTGACTGAACAGCAAAGCTTTCAGAAGCGGTCACAGTGTCACCAAATAAATAAAAGTACTCTCAATGGTTAAAATGTTCTCTAAAAGACTAGCCACAACGAAAAATTTAAATATATTTAATAATAAATAATAAAAAGAACATAAAAATACTAAATATCTATTTACAATGAACACTAGAGTTTCAATCACAGGGAATATTAAAATAACACAGTTGAATAGATTCGCACAGATGCAGAAAAATAGTACTTAACTAATCTCACTATATTTTCCTGACTGTTCTAAGGATTTATATTCCCTGGTTACTTACTAAACCAAGGTATGATGAAATGGGTGAGTGATCCTTCTATGTCAGATTTTAAAAGCAGACTGCTCTGAGACTTCTGTCTTATCTAGTATTAAAACAGAATGACATCACATGCATCTGGTCATCTGACTTCTGATTCCCATATTAGCCCCCTTTACTAGAAATTGAACCAGAATCTCGCACATATGTGTTACCATACACAGATAAAGCTTTCTTAAGATGTGTTATAGCATCTGGAAGACATAAAACGATTTCAGCACTTCCACCCTTCCAGGGTAGCAATTGGTTAACTCCTAAAGACGAATCAAAACAATTCCTAGTCGTTTTCAGACATTTTGTCTCTGGCTGCAATCAGAACTATAAGATACAGTCTTTATGGTCTAAACCAGGTAATTTAATTTCAGGATATTTTTCTAAAAGTTAGCTGTGGCTGAGCTTAACTTCTCTTCCAGTATCCTCTGTTGCAATTTATACATTTAGTCAGTTACAGTAGTGCAGTCCGACTTGCGTGTATATTTTATTCTGTCCAGCAGGACACACTGTTGGTACTTTAACACAAGCAGCTTTTACAAATACAATCTGATGATGTAATTTGCATTCATTCCTCTAACTGTGGGTCTCTGATCTGACCTCACATCTAACTCTACCGCTTTCCAAACTCAAGATTCGAAGCTCAAGCTCCTCTTCTTCATCCCATAATGCCTCCTTCCCCCAAAATACTTTGGTTCTTTGCCGCTCACCTGATAAGCATTGGGATTTCGTTGCTCCTGCCCAATCTTGATATAAGAATTTCTGTAAGTCGGCTATCGGCCGATTTTTGTTCGCTCTTCCTTCTTCAATTTTCACCTTCTTTCCAGTTTATTTATAGTTTTTTTATATATCTATATATATATATATATATATATATATATATATATATATATATATATATATATATACATATATATATATCTTTTGGTAGTTGGTAGTTTTAGCTTAGTTCCTGCAGTTTTCCATCTGGATAGTCCCTCTTTTTCCCTTCTAGTCTTTCTTCTTTGTTTCCCCTTTGCTCTTCTATTTGGTTTGTCATGGCTAAGAAGCACGATAAACCTTTGTGGTTTAAAAAAATACACTTCCTGTGAGCACAAGATCCCCTTGTCTGATGCCCACAGGGAGTATGTTTACTGTCTAGGCCAAGTGCACCTAAACAGCCTGTGAAATATGTGGGGGTTTAATCAATGAGTGCTAATGGACTTTCACAACAAACTGCTTTGAAGGGCTTACTTTCTCCTTCCACTCCTTTAACACCTTCCACTTCAGTGGCCCAAAACCCCCATTAGAAAACCCAAGGAGGCTAGGGAACACAGGAAGCATTCCCCTGACTCTTTCTAATCGGAACCACCCAAAAAGGTGCCAAAACCTTCAGATCTGAGGTTATCAGATCCAATAATTGTGGTTTCCTGTCCCTCTGCTTCCTATGCTCATCCTGTCTCCTCTGAGCTGGGTGTTTCAGTTCAGAGCTCACCTCCCAAGGAGGTCTCCCCCAAGCCAGTGTCCAGTCTATGTCCTACTCAATCAGACAGGTATACCCGTATCTTGTCTGAGCATGAGGTGGATAGATTGAGACAATTTCTTAAGGTACAGATTCAGATGGGAGTTCTGCCGGCTCCGTCTCCTTCAAGATCTGTAAGCAGACATTCCCCTTTTCATCCCATGGCTCCTTCTCTGATCCGACTTCTGCTTCTTAGTTGTCAGATCCAGTGTCCCTGAGAACCAAGACGTCTGATCAAGTAGTGGCTACCACTTTGAGTCCAGCAGTTTCCCTGATGTGCTTAGCTCTGACAGCTTCAGAGCCCAGTGCATCTTGAACAGAAGATTAGACATCTGGTCTGGAAGATTGACTTAGAGTCTGAGGTTTTCAGAGCTATTGCTTCACTTCAGAGCCTCAGCTTTTGATAGCTCGCCTCCAACTCCCACCATGGGAGTGGAGGACTGTAGGGGTTCAGAAGAAGTCTGCACCAATGGCTTTGGCTCCAGAGAGACAACTCTCAGATCTTCATAGCCCATTTGCCTTCAAGGTGGTGGAGAGGGTTTCTCGCCCATCCTAGGGGATTTCCAATTCTTCCACCATCGCTTCTGATCCCCAGCCCCATGGAATCTGTCATTGAGGCCTCTCATGTTCCACCATAAATGTCAGTGCTGCAAAGCCCCCAACCTCTTCCCACTGTAGAACCCTGTTTTTTTTTCCAATACCTCCCCAAATTATCCCATCGAGGAGGTCTCCCGGAGGAAGAGGTGTAAAAGGAGACACCTGCATTCCCCGCAGGAATCTGTCACTATGGACACTGACTTTGAGGAAGGGGAAGGGTCCCTTAGATATCTACCCGACAATGTCTCCTTTGCAGACATCTTAGAGATCCTCTGTCAAAAGGGTGGATGGTCCTCCCAAAGTCCTAACCCAGAGGAGTCCGTGCTCTTGGAGGCCTTTGGCACTACCCCATCTACATTTTGGTGTCCCCCCTGGCAGATTCTTTTGAGTTGGTTTTCACCAGGGCATGGAAGGATCCAGACATCGTAGAGCCCATAGCCAAACAGACTTGATTTATTTATTTTATTTATTAATTGGCATTTGTTTATCGGGAAAGTGATAAGATACCAAGTGCTCCCTTAGACAAATCACATTGGACCAAAAAGATTCCAATGGATGCCATGGATGTTCATGTTTCACTGTTGCAGTCATTACACTTGGGTTATCCTGCTGGCAGGCTACCCGCAGTCAGCCTGAATTCCAAAGTCCTGGTCCAGCGTCGGTTGCTGTCGCCTCTTCCCTGACGTCAGTGCGCCAGGGGTATAAAAAATGCAGCCGACACCATTTTCTTCAGTCTTTCATGCCGTGCGGTGCCCAAAGCAAAAGCAGTTCGCAAGTGCCGATCGGCCGACTCCTGAGATTTTCGAAATCGAATTTCAGATCCAAAGTCTTCAATAAAGCTAAGTACCCCGTTGGGGAAACTATTTTCTTGCTCCAGACCGATGTCAGAAAAAGTTAATTGTATTTCTTGTGGGAAGCAAATACCTCATAAGGATTTCCACTCTTACTTTATTCCTTGCCTAGGCTCTGACCACGACATTGCTAATTGCCGGTTTTGTGCTAGATTTAACCAACGCACTATTAAGCGTCAGTACGATTTTGCTTTTCATTATTTTGGCAGAAGGTTTAACTAGATAATGCCATCGGAACATCCGATGACCGGAATTCATAAAAAACACAAGGATAAAGACAAGGGCAAGCATCCAAGGTCCAAAACTGACGGAGCCTCTTCTAGGCCAGTCGACGGTTCGCCGGTGCTCAGTGAGGCGCTTTCGCAGCCCCTGAGAGCCCCTACCTTAGAGCCACAGGCCGCCTCCGACTCCCACGTGGAGACAGCTAGGCCTCTGGATATTCAAGGTATTGGCCCTTTGGAAAATAATCCCCTCAGATGGGTCCGGAGCCGCTGAGCAGGCATCGGCTTCTGAGGGTGTCTTCAGACCTAAACAACTTTATATAAAGCCTCCTTCAGCATCCAAGACAAAATCTAAAACAGTTTTAAAGACAAGGAAACCAGTACAGCATTCTCCAGGTCATGCTTCTATGCCTAAGAAACAGATGCTCAAAATGGCCGAAGACTTAATTACTTTGATCAGGGGTTCCCATCCTCCACCTGATAAGAGGCCTAGGCAAGACACTGAATATGATTCCTCTGATCAGGTTTCCATTTCCTCTGATTCCTCTTCTGATCAGGGATATTCTGTTCCTACCTATGAGGATTCTGATGCTGAAAATTCTATTCCTTCAGCTTCTCCTCCTGAGGACTATTCTTTTGGGGAAACCCTGCATACCATGAGGGAGCATTTCCATTGGGAGAGCCAGGATTATTCCGATTCTAAGAAAAGACTTAGAGACTTTCTTTTACTTCCTCAGCACAGACCTCTTGCAATTCCCCCTGTTCTAGATGTAGTAGATGATGTTTTTTCAGAGTCCAGCCTGACTCCAGATTCTTTACCTCCTGCCCCTGTTAAGCCGGACAGATACTACAGGGTCCCAGACTCCCATAAATTTCTTTACAAATACCCTGCTGCTAACCCAGAAACTATCTCACAGGGTCCCAAAGGGGTCAAGGCTGCTTCTGCCAAAAACCCTGCCAACTCAGATAGAGATTCTAGGGCTTTGGATAGATGGGGGGAAAAAGTTTACACTTCTGCTACCTTGGCTGTAAGGGCTTTAAATTGTCAGTTTTATATGCTCAAATATCAGCAATACTTAATGTCTTTGTTAAAACAAAAATGTTGACAAATTCTGAATGTTCTGAGAACAAAGATTTGCAGGATTTATAGCATGCAGCTGAACAAGTGGGAAAACATACTTTGCAATGTCGCTATGATTCACTGGAGGCCTCGTGCATGGCCGCTGTTACAGGTTCTGTTGTTAGAAGGCATGCTTGGTTAAAGGAACAGAATCTGCCTGATCATGTTAAAGCAAAATTATTGGATGCTCCATTACAGCATGATACTTTGTTTGGTGTTAAGGCAGAGGAAGTGTTAAAGAAAATGGAGGATAAGGCAAAATCTATGCAGACAGTAAAAGATTTCTTACAGGTACAGCCACCCAGATTTAGCAAGAACTGGCCCTCTAAGAATTCCAGTGTCAGACAGACCACAAAGAGGCAGATTCAGGCACCCTAGAGGCAGGCAACAACACCAGGGCTCATACAGGCCCAAACAGTGGGGTGCTTCTACCTCCAAAAGCGGAGAAGACAAATCACAGCCTTATAGAAAACAGTCCCAATGACTTCCCTCTGCCAATGCCAAGCACTTATTTTTTGGCAGCACCCTTATTGGGAAAGCTAGCACTTTTTTCACAAAACTGGCACAAGATCACCCAGGACAAATGGGTCTTAAATATAGTCTCTCAGGGCTACAGGTTCCACTTTCACACCCTTCCAAAGGCAAAAGGTATGCCAGATCTGCCACGCAATCAATGGCAAGAGGCACAAAAACAAGTTTCATCTCTCATGGACATGGGGGCTATTCAGCCAGTGCCACAGCAAGAGCAGGGAAGGATTTTACTCAAGACTTTTCTTAGTACCAAGAAAGGATAAAGCCTGGAGACCAGTTCTGGATCTGTCTATTCTAAATACTTTTCTGGACGTCCCAAAATTCAAAATGTTGACTCTACAGCAGCTTTTGCCCATACTGGACAAGAAGGCTTGGCTTGTAACTTTGGACCTCAAGGAGGCATACTTGCATGTCCCAATCAGACACTCTTGCAGAAGATACCTCAGATTCATAGCTTGCTCAATGCACTACCAATTCTCTGCACTGCCCTTTGGCTCATCTACTGCGCCCAGGGTCTTCACAAAATGCCTGGCACCAGTAATTGCATTTTTCAGACAAAGAGGAATTCAAATATACCCCTACTTGGATGACTGCCTTATTCAAGCAAAGGACAAAGATATTCTACAACAGCATCTGGCATTTGTAAAAATATTACTAATTTGCCTAGGGTACACAGTAAATGAAAAGAAATCAAAACTAGTACCCTCTCAAGAGATAATATTCCTGGGTGCAAGCTTAAATACAACTGCCCAGATGGCTTATCTCACGCCAGACAAACAAAGGCATCTGACGTCTTACTTCAAAGACATGGCAACAAAGACCCAGTTATCTGCAAGAAAAATTCTGCAGGCTCTGGGCTACATGGCATCCTGCATTCTACTAATTCCATATGCAAGAATGCATATGAGGAAACTACAGTGGTATCTAAAAAGTATTTGGACTCAACATTGCCACAGCCTGGAAACCGTAATTACTCTCATGCCCTGCCTGTAACAGTAATTTCAATGGTGGGAACAGGCCTGTCACCACAACAAGGGACAGCCATTCACCTTACCCCCTGCCAGGCAGACACTAACAACAGATGCATCAGATTATGCCTGGGGGGCGCACATGGCAGGAAAATGTATTCAGGGCACATGGCCCACAAACCAAATGCATCTTCATATCAATCAAAAAGAGATGCTAGCTGTACAAAATGCCCTGACAGCCTTCTAGGACCTACTTCATCCAGGACAACTACTGATAAAGACGGACAATGCTGCAGTCATGTGGTACATAAACAAGCAAGGGGGCACACATTCCTACCCCCCTCTGCAGGCAAGCCATGACTTTGTGGAACACAGCATTAACTTATCAAGTACATCTGCAAGCACAATTCCTGCCAGGAAAGACAAATACTTTGGCAGACGAACTAAGCAGAAATCTCATGGATCCTCACGAGTGGAAACTGGATCCACAAATCTTCAACATGATAACAGGGAAATGGGGATGCCCGGACATAGATGTATTCGCCTCCCCTCACAACTGCCAGCTACATAGATTCTGCACTCAGACTTATCACAAGCAAGCATGGAAAGTGGATGCCCTTTCATTCAGCTGGAAAGCCCTTACAGTATATGCCTTACCTCCTCTGCCTCTCCTCTCCAAGGTACTCCTAAAGTCAGACAAGAGAAGCCAAAAATGATACTGATTGCCCCAGACTGGCCACGCCAACACTGGTACTCAATCCTAAAGAGCTTGTCGCAAGGCTCAGCCTGGGCATTGCCTCTAATACCTCATCTGCTGACCCAATAAAATAATCGGATCCTGCACAGCCAACTCAGAACCCTAAACCTGGCTGCATGGCGGATAATGTAATCATTCAGAACACACCTGTCTCTAAAGCAGTTATGGATGTTATTTTGGAGGCCAGGAGGCCCAGAACCAGAAAATCTTATGCAGAAAAATGGAAGAGATTCTGTGCTTGGAACCAAGCGCAGGGAATTGACTCGCTTGAACCAAATATTCCTCAGATTTTACAATACCTAACTGAGATGCTGGACAAAGGCCTATCCCTCTCATCAATTAAGATCCGTGCCTCTGCCATTTCAGCTCATTACAATACGGACCTACCTATTTTTTCTCATCCACTGCTACGACAGTTTCTCAGAGGGGCCAAAAACATAAGACCTCCAAGGAGAGCTCCAATACCTACATGAGACCTCAATTTTGTCTTGGAAAAACTCACACTGCCTCCTTTTGAGCCAGCCAATACAGCAGAGATAAAATATTTGTCATGGAAAACCGCTCTTCTCCTAGCAATAACTTCAGCAAGAAGAGTCTCAGAGTTACAGGCACTAATGGCTGTGAAACCTTTTATTATTTTCCATCAGGACAGGGTTTCTCTAAGGACAAACCTGACATTGATGCCTAAGGTAGTATCCAGCCTGGCTCTTAACCAAACCATACATTTGCCAACCTTTTATCTAAACCCACAGAATAAGGGGGAGAGACTTCTGCATACTTTGGACATACACAGACAGCTACGCTTCTACTTGGACAAGACTAAAGCCTTCAGAAAGACTGAGCAACTCTTAGTGGCATATGCTGCAGGTTCCCAAGGAAAAGCCATTTCATAGCAGACTATTTCAAAATGGATAAGCCACTGCAATCGTTTCTGCTATTCACAACATGGCAAATCAGTGCCCAAGGGCATTAGGCCACATTCTACCAGAGCAGCAGCCTTCCTCAGAGGCGTACCAACCAAGGATATTTTGGAGGTTGCAACATGGACTTCAGTGCACACTTTTACAAAGCACTACCATTTACCTCTCTACTCTAAATCCAGAGCAGGCTTTGCCACTGCAGTTCTGCAGGGCCTCATAGCCACTCCAAACTGTATTTAGGCCCAGCCGCACAACCTCAGCTTTGGGATTCAACCCAAGTGTAATGACTGCAACAGTGAAACACGATGAACATAGTACAGTTGTGTACCTACCATAAATGTAGATGTTCGAGTATATTCACTGTTGCATTCCAGGTTACCCTCCCACCATCCCCCTTTTTCTTTGCTGGGACTTATCTGTACCTATCTATTTTATACAACCTATGTGGTGTATTTGCTTGTAGATGAAGGTTATGTGCATGCTTTTTTATGATCATAATTTTTACAGCCTACCCTTTTGGGGGCACCTGACATCTGGGGCAAGAAAAACTGAAGAAAATGAAATTGGCTGCATCTTTTATACCCCTGGCGCACTGACGTCAGGGAAGAGGCGAAAGCAACCGACACCGGACCAGGACTTTGGAATTCAAGCTGACTGCGGGTAGCCTGCCAGCAGGATAACCCAAGTGTAATGACTGTAACAGTGAATACACTCGAACATCTACATTTATGGTAGGTACACAACTGTACTTTGTTGTGGCAGCCACCAAAAAGGAGCTACCTCAAGAAAGCTCAAATCTCCGTTCCCCCTAACAGGGAGTCTAGGGCTTTGGACAGGCTTGGTAAGAGGGTTTATGCTTTGTCCACGTTTGCTTTATGAGCGCTGAACTACTTTATCCTGTTTTATCAGGCTACAGAGGGACTTGATCAAAGAACTCTCTAGCTCGGTCCCTGAGTCCATGTCTGAAGAGGAATGCAAGACCTTTACCTCCAGAATGGCCACACTCCAGTCTATATCTAATTCATCCATGGGGCTGATTGTCCACATGGCAGAAGGCACCTCTAGGGCCACTAGTTCTGGCATTGCCATTGGCCGCCATGCTAGATGCGGCTGTGTGACTTTGTGGAACCTTTCAAGGCATCATTTGTCAATGCACCCTTTGATGGTTCGTCTCTGTTTGGCCCACAGTTCATGACACTCTCTCCTGCAGTGAGAAAGATGGAAAGACCTTGCTGCCATCAGAATCTGTTTTTCTTCTTCACAAAGATCCTTCTCCAAGAATCAGCATGGAGGAAAAAAAAACTCTGGTTCAAGAAATCTCAAAAGTCCTTTTCGGAAATCTCAGGGAGACTTTTCTCCCAGAGGCGGGGGGGCAAACAGTTACATTGGTAAATGCCACTCCAGGAGCAGAGGGGGTCTGCAGAATTAAAGTTCTTGGGATTCCTTCTCGGACAGACTCTCCTGAAGGGTGCCTGACTGCCCTTCTCTGGAGGCAGTTTGGGGGGGGGGGCACTTATCTTTTCACCCAGAAGCTGGATAGGCATCACAAACGATCAGTGGTTGTGAAGGATCGTACCCAGAGTATACTCCATTAGCTTTTTAAATCTTCCCAAAAACGTGCCTCCCAGATGTGCCACCCAGTCAGAGGGAGGCAGCAGCATTAGAAATTACAAAGCTGCTCCAGAACGAGTCATCCAGGAGGTCCCTTCCAACCAAGTCGGATCGGGCATCTACTCAAGGTTCTTTTTAGTACCAAACACAACAGGGGACCGAAGGCCAATTTTGGATCTAACATCTCTGAACAAATAAGTGAAAAACTCGAAATTCAGGATGATCACAATCCAATCCATCCTACCTCTTCTGAAGATGGATGATTGGATGTGCTCAGTAGACCTGAAGGATGCGTACTACCATATCAAAATGGAGAGGTGCTCCAGATGGTGTCTTCATTTCAGGCTGGGAGCCAGTCATTGCCAATTCCCAGTGCTTCTGTTTGGTCTCACCACAGACCCCAAGGTGGTCACCAAATGCATGGCAGTAGTTGCAGCTCATCTCAGACTGCAGGGATTCCATGTGTTTCCTTATCTCAACGACTGGCTCCTAACCTTTTCAACCAGGTATCTACTTATTTAAGCCAGGGATTACCAGTTATAACTGGCTCCCACTTTTGGCATAACTGTCAACACAATAATCGCATCTCAGTCCTGTTCAGCTAATGGACTTTATTTTAGCTCATTTGGACACAACGAAAACTAAGGCTTATCTACCTCCAGACAGAGTGTTGACTCTGAGACTTTGTCTACCAAATCCTAGCAATCCTATCCCCTCCAACAGAATTAGTACTAAGCTTTAGTTTCTATGGCTGCCATGATAATGCTGCAGCACACTTAACATATGTGAATTCTGCAGTAGACGTCATCAGTTCAATGGTAGTTACAGCAATGTTCTATGACTCAACCTATAAAACTGTCATGGGTATGCAAAGACTCTCTTCTCTGGTGGCTTCATTCCTCAGAAGTCACCCAAGGTTGTCCCTTTGTCCTTCCTATGCCAAGTGCCACTCTGATCACAGACATCTCCCAGTTGGGGTGGAGGGCATTTTCTGGGACGGACGGTCCAAGGCACGTGGACATCTCAGCAGACCAATTTGCATATCAATGTCCTGAAATGGCAGCCATAGAAACTAAAGCTTAGTACTAATTCTGTTGGAGGGGATAGGACTGCTAGGATTTGGCAGACAAAGTCTCAGAGTCAACACTCTGTCTGGAGGTAGATAAGCCATAGTTTTAGCTGTGGTTCTTCTGGCGTTGTAAGCACTGTATAGCTTTCTTCCTCCGGAGACCGTTGCAGTTCAGATGGACAATATGTCCGTAGTATGAAGGGGCGGATCGTGCCATAGGACTGCAGCCCCCCCAGCTGTAAAAAGAAAGAAAAGAAAATATTTAGTATTTGTAAATTAATACTGGCTTGCAGTGGCTGCTTAGCTGCTAGTCCGAATGACTCGCTATTAAAGTCCTGTAACGCGAACTACGAGCACATGCGTACTTGGTGAGTTTTGGGTTTAAAAAAAATATATATAGTTTCTTATGTAAATCCAGACTGCTGTAAAACCAGTCCAGATAAAGAAGAGAAGGCATCAGTGTACAGATGCCCATAAGTCTATGGGGTTTGTAACCGCAGTAAAGTGGAAGGGGATCGGACTGCCACGTCCGCAGTCACGTACGTGACGTGGATGGCTACTGATTGGTTCTCGCTCTCTTCTCATCCCACACTTTACGTGCTGGGAAAAAGAGAGCGAGAAACAGTCAGCAGCAGTAGTTAATTTAATCGGACAGCAGAGCACTGAGCAGTGCACCTTCAACTTGCTGACTGATTTTGTTTGACCTGTCTTGCTGGATTGGAAAACAGAAGTAGCAGAGCGCTTCAAGTGAAGAGGAAGGAACTGAATAAAGCAGGTTAGTGGTGGATACAAAAAAAGTTAAGAATACGAATTCTTAAGTTGCACTTGCTTACATTTAACCGTTAAATAAATGTAAGAAAGTGCAACTAAAAGGCTATTAAATGCAGTGCCAGTTTTTTTGAATGTAGTTATAACACACATAGATATATATATATATATATATATATATATATATATATATATATATATATATATATATACACATATATATATATATATATATATATATATATATATATATATACATATCACAATAGTACATATATATATATATATATATATATATATATATATATATATATATATATATATATATATATATATATATATATATATATATATATATATACATATCACAATAGTACATAACACTTGGTGTTATTTAAGAAGATCTTGTCAAAGCTCAAAAACTTGGAGAAATAAATACATGATGAACATTACTTAAGAGATGTAGGTAGATGTAAGTGACTGTGTACTACAAAGTTTTAGTCAGTTAGTTTTTAGTATGTTGTAGTTATGTTATGAGTATTGAAGAATCTTTATATCCTAACTAACAGTTATTTCTTAGCTGTTAGTAGGCTCAACAGTTTTAAAAGTTTTTTAATATGTATTTTTAAATGTTTACAATGGTTAAATATATTTTTAACAGACATTGTTTTTGCATTTTATGGTAGAGTGGAATAAGAGGCTGTGTATTTCAACATTGTAGTAAAATTTAACATTACCAGTTTGTAACAATGTTATAAGGGACTCTACCTCTTTAATTATAAATGCAATAATAGATTAATTGAATGTTAATTAAATAATTGGGGTTTGGTAAGGGTAGTATAAATGAACCCACCAAACTATGTAACAAATGTCTTGAGAAAGCCTGGGAGGGCCCGGGTGAAAGCGCTTGATGATATACTACATTTTGGATGTGTTCTGTGTGTTTTAATGCTGTGCTGGTGAAGCTGTAAAAATAAACAAACTTTCGTTTAGCACTTTGTTCGTAATCCTTGTATCCTGACTTCTTTGGAATACCAGTTGGTGTTTTTTACAAGGTGTTTCGTTTTTTTTTTAAAAACTCCCTTAGCCTCAACAAAAGGTTGAGATCCCTCATCAAATCCTCTAAAGCTAGCTATGAAAACAGAATTGCAGCAGATAGTAAAGACAACCACAAGGCTTTCTATAGTTATATAAAGAATCTCCACGGCAATCCCCAGATTTGCTCTGAGCTACTGCACAATGGTACCTCCTATACCGAGTCAACAGATACTGCCAACATACTGGATGACAGATTCAGTGCCAACTTTACCCCCCCCCCCCAAAAAGACCACTCACAATACCAGTAGATTGGCAGGCACCCAATATTACTGCTGCACAGGTTAAAACAGCACTGTCCAAGGCCAAGAATACAGTTTCTATGGGACCTGACAATATCCCTGGCTGTGTTCTACATGAATTAGAGTGAACTGGCACCTCACCTGTGTGCTCTGTTCAGTCACAGCCTCACCTCAGGCTTTGTCCCTACTGAATGGTGCGCTGCTATAGTCATCCCTCTCCACAAAGGATGAGCGACTACAGACCCTGGGAACTGTCACCCCATTAGCCTGACAAGTCTGATATGCAAAGCCATGGAATGCATCATCATGGACCTAATAAACAAGGATATAGGGAATCTCCAAACTCTGAATCCCACACAGTTTGGTTTTGTGAAGGGTAGAGCATGCCTGCTCAACATGGTTGACTTCATTGAGTCAGTTACCAGAGCTGTGGATAAAGGCAAGGTGGTTCATACAGCTTACCTTGATCTGGCCAAGGCCTTTGTTTCCATTCTCCACTCAGGAATCATAGAAAAACTCACTAAGCTAGGCATCAACCCCTATGTCACTAGGTGGGTTACAAACTGGTTCACAGAATCTACAGTGTGAAAGTAGCTGACTCCAAGTCAGACTGCCGACCAGTCACGAGTGGAGTCCCACAAGGATCGGTCCTGGGTCCTCTCCTGTTTGGCATCTACTTCTCAGAAGTCCAGGCCAACAAGAAGGGACTCTGGCTGACAAAGTCCGCAGACTAATTCAAGTTGGGAGCCATTATTAACTCTCCAAGTAATGTTCACATCCTACAGAAAGGCCTCACTGAGACCAACGGCTGGTGTCAGAACCATGACCTTAAGCTCAATGCAAAAAAATGTGTCATCATCCCCTTTGGGAAAAACCTAGTTCCCATGAGTTACCACATCAATGGTAGTCCACTGAACACAGAAGGCATTTTAAGAGATCTGGGAACACAGGTTGATAACAACCTCTCTTTTGATCACCACATTGCCACTGTGGTCAGAAAGTCCTATGTGGCACATCTCAGTACTAAGGGTTTTGCATCCAGGAAGAAAGAGGCCATTGTCTCCCTCTACTCTTCCCTCAGACTAATCATTGAGTACAATGCCCCATTTGGCATGTACCCCTGTAGACACCTGCAACAACTGGAGAGGCTGCAAAAGCACCTCACAAAGAGGATCCTAGGCCTTAAACATTTGTCCTATATGGACAGACTAAAAAAACTCCAACTATTCTCTGTCTTGTATCGCCTGCTTAGAGGTGATCTCTGCTTGACGTACAAAGCCATGTCTGACCCATCTCTGTTAAAAATGCTACATCTAAAGAAATCCCAATCCCTGCGCACCACACGCTCCAGAGACCTCAACCTCACTACCACAATCAACAGAACGCTGCTGGAGGGACAGGTTCATAACCCAGAGACTGCCCATGCTATGGAATAGATTTCCCATACATGTAGAACAGAACACCTCACTGTCCCTCTTCAAGAGAAATCTTGAGGAGTGGATGGGAAATAGAAAATTCACCCCAGGGATCACTCCAGTGGCTCTACTCGACAGAGGCACTGGAAACTAAGGTTGGGTGACACGATGTCAGATTAATCCTTTGGGTTAGGCTTGTAAAGGCTCCAGGGCCATTAGCCTAGTACACACCTATGAACCTTTCTCTTCTGTGACTATGTAGGTACCTTAGCGGTATATTTTTAACAAACTCAATCTGAGGCATTCTGTGGGAAGAAAGCATTATGGGATAGAGAGGAGGAACTTGAGCTTTGACTCTTGGGCTTGGGAAGCAGCCAAGTTGGATCAGAGACCCACAGGTTGAGTAAGAATGAAAATGGACAACACAGGTGGAGTGTTATGGTAAGAACATAACTTTTTTTTCAGCACAAGCATCTGTACAAATCTGTTTGATATACAAATGACATATATAATTCTTTACAAAACTCCGGCTAGCTATGCTGGCATATGTTACACATCTACTGCCCTACTTCTCCTGGCATAGCTGGCAATACCTCACATCTTCACAGTCTCTTCAGACACTTTTACCACCATTGCTTCCTTAAGCCTTTCTGATATCGCTAGAGTTTGGTCATATTCATCCTCTCTTCAGGAAATTTTTACATTTCTCTGTTTTTTCCTTTCATTATCAGTTCTCTGCTTTGCCTTTAGGTCTTTCTACAGCTCCAGGGATCTTTACCGAGTGTCTGGCCCATGTGGTAGCCTGCTGCAGACTTCAGGGAATTCAGATATTCCCTTATTTAGACAATCTTTTAATTCAAGGCCCCCACTTCAGACTCAACACTTCACTATGTTTCTTCTCCACAGTATGGAGTACACCCTCTCTTTCAAAGTCTGTGTAGACTTCCTGTCAGGAGAAAGTGTTTTTGGGTTGCAGGATTTAGACCATTCCAATGTTGGCTTGTCTCCCTCCTACCAAGGTCCTGTCTTTCACTAATTATTTCCAGTTTCCTCTTCCTTTTCTTCCAGCAAGGGAATTTCTCTAAGCTGTGGGGTACATGGCATCCACCATTTTCCCTGGTTTCCTTTGCCAAACTCCACATGAGGAAATTTCAGTGGTATCTCAAGAATGGCTCCAGCACTGCCACCATCTGGAGTATCTGGTTCCTTTCTCAAGCTCAAGCTGTGCTGGTGGATTCACCAGAGTTCCCTGAATCCATGTTTGTCTTTTCGTGTTCCTTTTCCTACTCAGAAGCTGTACATGGATGCTTCTGACCATCGCTGGGGAGCTTCCTCCCACAATCTAAAAGTTCAGGGTCTTTGGTCCCATCAACAACTGACAAGACCATGTCAACATCAAGGAGATGGGAGCATCCCTTCTGTCTCTCCATGCTTTTCACTTCCTTTTGCATTCCAGGTCCTCTAAAGGTTTTTACAGATAATACCACAGTCATGTGGTACATCAGTAAGCAAGGGGGCACGGAATCATAACTTCCTTATTGACTGGCATGAAGACTTACCTTCTTTGCAGGTTGGCTCTTCAAGCTTGAGATTTTGCAGTCTGCCATCATGTAGATTTTCTTTGTGTTTCACTGTTGCAGTCTTTACATTTAGGTAATCCTGCTGGCAGGTTGCCCTCAGCCAGCCTGAATTCCAAAGTCTTGGGTCCTGCCTCGGCTGCTGTCACCCCCTCCCTGACGTCAGGTCGTCAGGGGTATAAAAGAAGCAGTCGACACCATTTTCTTCAGTCTTTCTTGCCGCTCGGTGCCCGAACCAGAAGCAGTTTGCAAGTGCCGGTCGGCCGACTCCTGAGATTTTCATGTTTGAGTTTTAGATCCGAAGTCTTCAATAAGGCTAAGTACCCCGTTGGGGAAACTTTTTCTTGCTCCAGACCGATGCCAGAAAAAGTTAATAATTGTATTTCTTGTGGAAAGCAAATGCCTCATAAGGATTTTCATTCTTACTCTATTCCTTGCCTAGGCCTTGATCACAATGTTACTGGTTGTCGGTTTTGTGCTAGATTTAACCAACGTCGGTATGATTTTGCTTTAAACTTTTTTGGACGACGTGGCAGAGTAGAAGATGTTAAGATTTGCATTGGGTGTGATGAGGATGGACAGGATTAGGAATAAGTATATTAGAAGGTCAGCCCAGGTTGGAAGGTTTGGCGACAAAGCCAGAGAGGCAAGATTACGTTGGTTTGGACATGTGCTGAGGAGGGATGCAGAGTATATTGGGAAAAAGATGCTAAGGATGAAGCTGCCAGGTAACAGGAAAAGAGGAAGGCCTAAGATAAGGTTTATGGATGTGATGAGAGAGGACATGCAGGTGATTGGTGTGACAGAGCAAGATGCAGAGGCTAGGAAGAAATGGAAACAGTTGATCTGCTGTGGCGACCCCTATCAGGAGCAGCCGAAAAAAGGACGCCAGTTTAATTATCCTGAAATGGCATTGGATAGCCATCCAACTACCGGAGTTTACAAAAAACACAAAGAAAAGGATAGAGAAAAACAACCGAGTCCCAAAACCGACGATGAAGCTTCTCCTAAGCCAGTCGCTGGTTCTCAGTGAGGTGCTTTCGCAGCCCCTGACACCTGCTACTTTAGAGTCGCAGGCCGCTACCGACTCCCACGTGGAGTCGGCCATGCTGCTGGATACTCAAGGTATTGGAACCTCGGACGCTAATCCCTCAGATGGGTCCAGAGCCGCTGAGCAGGTACCGACTTCTGAGGGTGTATTCAGACCTAAACATCTTTACATTAAAACCACTTCAGCTTCAAAGGCAAAGACTAAAGCACCTTCTAAAGCAAGGAAACAAACTCAAGAGCCACGTGGACAGGCCTGTATGCCCAAAAACCAGATGCTCAAAATGGCCGAAGACTTGATTACCTCGATCAGGGGTTCCCATCCCCCTCCTGATAAGAGGCCTAGGCAAGACACTGACTATGAATCTTCAGATCAGGTTTCTATTTCTTCTGGTCAGGAATATTCTCTTCCCCCCTATGAGGATTCTGATGCTGAAGAATCTATACCCTCAGCATCTCCTCCTGAGGACTATTCCTTTGGGGAAACCTTGCATACCATGAGGGAGCATTTCCACTGGAAGAGCCAAGATTTTTCAGAATCTAAAACGAGGCTCAGGGATTTTCTTTTACTACCTCAGCACAGGACTCTAGCCATTCCACCTGTGTTAGACATTGTAGATGTGTTTTCGGAGTCTAGTCTGACCCCTGACTCCTTACCCCCAGCTCCTGTTAAGCCTGACAGATATTACAGGGTTCCTGACTCACACAAATTTCTTTTTAAAAACCCTGCTGCTGACCCAGAAACTATTTCACAGAGTCCAAAGGGAGTTAAGGCTTCCACTGCAAAAAACCCAACCCCCTCTGACAGAGATTCAAGGGGACTGGATAGATGGGGAAACAAGGTGTACACATCTGCAACTTTGGCTATAAGGAAGGGTCTTAAACTGTCAATTTCATATGCTTAAGTATCAACAACATGTCATGGGATTGCTTAAACAGAAAATGTTGTTAAATTCTGAATGTGCAGAAAACAAGGAAATGCAGAATTTATTGTATGCAGCAGAACAAGTTGGAAAACATACTTTGCAATGTGGTTTTGAGTCCCTGGAGGCCTCTTGCAGGGCCGCAGTTACGGGTTCTGTAATTAGGTGGCATGCTTGGTTAAAGAACAAAATCTGCCTGATCATGTTAAAGTTAAATTATTAGATGCACCTTTACAGCATGATACTTTGTTTGGTGTTAAGGCAGAAGAGGTGTTAAAGAAAATGTAGGACAAAGCTAAATCTATGCAAACTGTCAAAGATTTTTTACAAGTACAGCCACCTAGGTTTAGTAGACACTGGCCTACAAAAAACTGGTCCTTTCTTGTGTCAGGCATACCTCAAAGGGGCAGACCAGACGCCCTAGGGGCAGATCCCAGACGCAAGGTTCATATAGGCCCAAGCAATGGGGTGCTTCTACCTCCAAAGCTGGAGAAGATAGATCACAAACATACAGAAAACAGTCCCAATGACTCCCCCCTGCCTGCACCAAGCACTTATCTTCTGGCAGCACCCTTAGGGGGAAAATTAGCACTTTTTGCTCAAAATTGGCACATCATAACCCAGGACAAGTGGGTTGTAAACATAGTGGCACGAGGATACAAGTTCCATTTCCATACTCTGCCAAAGGCAAACGGCTGGCCAGATCTGCCAAAAAATCAATGGGCAGAGGCACAAAAACAAGTCTCATCCCTCATGGACATGGGGGCCATTCAACAAGTACCAGAGCAAGAGCAGGGACAAGGATTTTACTCAAGACTGTTCTTGATACCCAGAAAGGACAAGGCCTGGAGGCCGATACTGGACCTGTCTATTCTGAACACTTACCTGGATATTCCAAAATTCAAAATGTTGACTTTGCAGCAGCTTCTCCCCATGCTGGACAAGAATGTTTGGCTTGTGACTTTGGACATAAAAGAGGCATACCTGCATGTTCCAATCAGACAGTCATGCAGAAGATACCCAAGATTTGAGGCTGGTTCAATGCATTACCAATTCTCTGCACTGCTCTTTGGATTATCTACTGCGCCCAGGGTCTTTACAAAGTGCCTGGCACCAGTAATTGCATTCTGCAGACAGAGGAATACAAATATATCCTTACTTGGACGACTGTCTCATTCAAGCAGAGAACAAGGACATTCTTCTTCAACATCTGGCGTTTGTGAAAGACTTCTAACATGCCTAGGGTACACAGTCAACAAAAAGAAATCAAAACTAGTACCCTCACAAGAGATAACATTCCTGGGTGCAAACTTGAATACAACTGCCCAGATGGTTTATCTCACGCTAGACAAACAAAGGCAATTGACTACCTGTTTCAAAATGTTGGCAACAGAGGCCCAGTTATCTGCAAGAAAAATTCTGCAGGCTTTGGGCTTCATGGCATCCTGCATCCTACTAATTCCATATGCAAGACTGCATATGAGGAAACTTCAGTGGTACCTAACAAGTGTTTGGACTCAACATTGCCACAGCCTGGAAACAGTCATTGCTCTCATTCCCTGCCTGCAACAGGAGTTTCGATGGTGGGCAAAGGCTTGTCACCAGAACAAGGGACAGCCATTCACATTACCTCCAGCCAGGCAGACACTAACAACAGATGCATCAGACTATACCTGGGAAGCCCACATGGCAGGAAGGTGCATTCACGACACATGGTCCTCAAACCAAATGCTTCTACATATCAATCAAAAAGAGATGTTAGCTGTTCAAAATGCCCTGAAAGCCTTCAAGGACCTACTTCATCCGGGACAACTACTGATAAAGACAGACAACACCACGGTCATGTGGTATATAAACAAGCAGGGGGGCACACATTCTTACCCCCTTTGCAGACTAGCCATGACCTTGTGGGACACAGCTTTGACTTACCAAGTACATCTGCATGCACAATTTCTGCCAGGAAAGGAAAATACTCTGGCAGACGAACTAAGCAGAAACCTCATGGTTCCCCACGAGTGAAAGTTGGATCCACAAGTTTTCAGCATGATAACAAGGAAATGGGGATGCCCGGACATAGATCTATTTGCCTCCCCTCTCAATTACCAACTAAAAAGATTCTGCACAAGGACTTATCACAGCATAGAAAGTGGACGCCCTATCTTTCAGCTGGAAAAACCTATCCGTATATGCCTTTCCTCCACTGCCTCTCCTCCCCAAGGTGCTCCTAAAGGTCAGACAAGAGAAGACAAAGATGATACTGATTGCCCCAGACTGGCCACGCTAGTACTGGTATCCAGTACTAAGGAAGTTATCTCTATACCCAGCTTGGACCTTACCTCAAATACCTCGACTACTGTTCCAGCAAAACAATCAGATCATGCACAGCCAACTCAGGACATTAAACTTGGCAGCATGGCGGATAATATAGTCATACAAAAAACACCACTCAGTAAAGCTGTGATGGATGTCATTCTGGAAGACAGAAGGCCTAGTACTAGAAAGTCTTACGCTGGAAAATGGAAGAGATTCTGTGCCTGGAACCAGGCACAAGGAACTGATACAGCGGTACCAAATATTCCTCAGATTTTGCAATACTTAACTGAGATGTTGGACAAAGGCCTATCTTTTATCATCAATTAAAATTCATGCCTCTGCCATTTTGGCTCATTACAATACAGAGCCACCACTTTTTTCTCACCCTTTATTAAGGCAGTACCTCAGAGGAGCCAAAAATTTAAGGCCTCCAAGGAGACTACCAATACCTGCATGGGACCTCAACTATGTCTTGGAAAAGCTCACCCTGCCTCCTTTTGAGCCAGCTGCTACTGCTGATACGAAGTTTTTATCTTGAAAAACAGCTGTGCTCTTAGCAATTACTTCTGCAAGATGAGTTTCAGAGCTACAGGCGCTCATGGCTGTGGAACTTTTCATCATTTTTCTTCCAGACAGGGTCTCCCTGAGGAGAAACCCAACATTTATGCCTAAAGTAGTGTCCAGTGTGGCTCTTAACCAAGCCATCCATCTGCCAACCTTTTACCCAAATCCACAGAACAAGAGGGAGAGAATTCTGCATTCTTTGGACGTAGACAGACGGCTTAGATTCTACTTGGACAGAACCAAAGCTTTCAGGAAGACAGAGCAATTACTAGTGGCATGTGCTGCAGGATCACAAGGAAAGCCTATCTCAAAGCAGACTATTTCTAAGTGGTTAGGCCACTACATTCATTTCTGCTACTTACACCATGGCAAGCCAGTGTCTAAGGGCATTAGGCCTCATTCCACCAGAGCTGCAGCCACCTCAGCAGCCTTTCTCAGGGGAGTACCAACCAGAGACATTTTAGAGGCGGCTACTTGGAGTTCAGCGCACACCTTTACAAAGCATTATCATCTGCCACTCTACTCTAAATCCAGGGCAGGCTTTGCCACTGCAGTTCTGCAGGGCCTCATAGCCGCTCCTACTGCTGTCTAGTTCCAGCTTCCCAACCGTAGCTTTGGGACTACCCAAATGTAATGACTGCAACAGTGAAACACGAAGAACATTTTACAGTTTTGTACACTTACCATAAATGTAGATGTTCGAGTGTATTCACTGTTGCAGTTCAGGTTACCCACCTGCCTTCCCCCTTTTTTCTGTTGGATCTTATTTTTCCTTCTCTGATTTATACTACCTCTGTGGTGTATTTGCTTATAGAGGAAGGTAAAATTTATATTGGTGTATTTCTGAATATATATATAAAGTTTGGCTACCCTTTTTGGGGGCACCTGACCTCTGGGGCAAGAAAAACTGAAGAAAATGGCGTTGGCTGCTTCTTTTATACCCCTGACGTCAGGGAGGGGGCGACAGCAGCCGACGCAGGACCCAAGACTTTGGAATTCAGGTCGGCTGAGGGCAACCTGCCAGCAGGATTACCCAAATGTAATGACTGCAACAGTGAATACACTTGATCATCTACATTTATGGTAAGTGTACACAACTGTACTTTCTTCAGGCAGTCTGCATTCCTTCAGAGAACAATCTGGTGACAGACCATTTGAGCAGGTCCAGGACAAATCCTCATGAGTGGATGTATCACAGGAAGGTGTTTCTGGACATTGTACATTGGTGGTGTACTCCTCTAGTAGATCTTTTTGCCTCCCCTCTGAACAGACAACTTTCCCATTTCTGTTCTAGAGTGCCAGGTCTTCTGGCTTGGAAAGTGGATGCCATGTCTCTTTCTTGGAAGGGTATGTTTCTGTGGGCCTCTCTCCACTCTTTTACTACAAAAGGTTCTGCACAAGGTTATGTGGAACACAACATCTTACTGATGACTCCCTTTTGGCCCAGACATCGCTGGTTCCCACTTTTATTTCATTTAGCCAGGGGCATTCATCACAGGTTACCTCACAGGATAGATCTTTTCATACAAGACAAGGAGTCTGTCATTTACCTTCTCTTTTCCACCCTTTAACCCTTTTGGATGATTAGGCATCTGAAGTAGTTTAGTTAATTTGATCTTCAACCTGTGGGTATCGGATCCGTAACGGATCCAAGCTGGCAACTTCACAAGCATCTGCTTCAAGCACCAAGCTCCTCCCTCTACCTGTAATACACCACCACTACCTTCCAACCGTCCGATCTTGTTTGCCGCAGCTTCCAACGCATTATGATTCTTGAGCTCCAGGTTGTGAGTAGGTTTTTTGAAGTGTTTTTCTCCTGTTTATTAGTATGTATTCTTTGTGCTGGTAGTGTAGGTTTCTTCCCTTCCTCCCCCTCGCTGGTGCATCGAGTGTAGGTACTTTTCCTTAGTTTTTAGGTAGTTTTGTAGTAATTAGACTTTCCCCTCCCCCCTCAGCCTTTTTTGTGCTTGTGGTTCTGAGTGTGTGGTGAGTGGAGAGTGTCTTTCAAAAAAAAAATAATTTCTTGTTTCTTGGGACTAGTTATGTCTGATCTCCCTAAACAACTCTTTAAAAGATGCACTGAGTGTGGTCACAAACTGTTGCCTGCTGACTGCTGCACTCTTTGTGTTCTTTGTTTGGGTGCTACCCATCTGTCTACGGACTGCAGTATTTGCGCAGGTTTTAACCCGCGAGCCCTTAAAGATTGTAGGGCTAAACTAGTGATGAAGGGCCTGCTCCCTTCTGTGGAGGTGGCCGCCTCCACTTCTGTTTCGGTCACAGCCACAGCTGTGATCACCTCTCCTTCTACTCCCGTCCTTGCTTTTCCTCCCTCCCAGGCTGGGACTCATCCTCTTGCCTCTAAGCCTGTGGAAGGAGAGCGTAGAAAGGGCAGAGAGAAGGAGAAAGGAGAGAGAGCATAGGATTGACAAAAGAAAGAGGTCCCTGGACCTTTAGGCTCTGACTGGGCCTCCCTCAAACTTCAATCTAGGCATCGACCTGACTGCCCTCGGCTTTGATCTCCTAGGTTTTCTCTGGAGCCAGAGGAGCCCAGGCCACCTTGCAGAGCTTTGGTTCTTCGACCTGCCAGGTTGGAGTCCGTGGCTTCGTCACGGTCTACCCGCAGTCTTATCAGTAGCTGACATTGATAAAATGATGCGGAGATTTATTCACACACAAATTTAGATGGGAGTCTTGCCAGCCCCCCTCTCCCTCTGGAAGAGGGAGCTCACTTCCTTTCTTTATACCTATATCTCCTTCTCCGATCTGACCCCCGGTTTTGGAGTACATGGATCCGAGAGATCCCCCTAGTCAGGGTGTCGGTGCCGATGGTACCCGTTTCCTCAACGTTGGCAGCTGCCTGGAGCATGTCGGATCCGACTAGTTTCGGATCCGAGTGGCTCTCAGAGCCGGAGCCTGGGTGTCTGATTCGAGGGGAATGGAATTTTTTCAATCAGCACCGACCTTGTCAAGTCACGGGCATCTCCTCTGTGCTCTGTCGACTTCAGGCCCGACTCACATTCCCACGTCAGATCCGGGGATAGCGGTTCCCTAATGGTGTCCCAGGAAGCTCGCTCTCCTTCAGCGTCGTGGAAAGGGTTCTCTGCAATGGATCGAGGCCCCTGACTATATCTTCAGACTCCACCCCAACTCCCTCTGCTTTGTGTGTGAATCCTGAATTTTACCACAGGGACAGCCCGTGCTCTAGGATCCCCAGGTGGTTTCCCTTGAGAAATAGCAAGTACTTTGGGAACCCTCGTCGGAGAGGTTCCTTGCAAGCATACGTGCAAGAGGAGTCCCTCACTGAGGACACTGATATGGATGATGGGGAAGGTTCCCCCAGATCACCACCCGAGGATGTCTCCTTCGGAGACATCATGGACATTTTGTGTCAGCGGGGAGGTTGGTCTGCCCCCAAACCTTCCTGTGACGACACAGTGACCACGGATGCCTCTCAGCTAGGGTGGGGTGGGGGGCATTGTTTGGGAAGGACAGTCCAAGGCATGTGGTCACCGATCAAGACCAGTTTGCATATAAATGTTCTGGAGATGAGGGTGGTCCTTTTAGCGTTGCAGGCCCTTCATCCCTTTCTACCTCTGGGAACCATTGCAATCCAGTCAGACAACATGTCGGTGGTGTGGTATATCAACAAGCATGGAGGGACCAGATCTTACCCCCTTTGTTGTGAGGCCATGAAAGTTCGGGAATGGGCTATCTCCACCAGTTGTTTTCTGGTAGCAATGCATATTCCAGGTGGTCCAACATTCTAGCAGACAAACTAAGCCGGACTATTATGATGCCTTATGACTGGTCTCGAATCCTTCAGTAGTAGGGCAGATCTTTCTAGAATGGGGTTGGCCTTGCTGCGATCTCTTCACATCTCCTTCCAACGCGAAGTGCAGACGGTTCTTTGCTCTGAACCCCCCACCGGGGGAGTCCCTCAGAGACGCTGTAGTCCATGTTTGGCCTCCCAGTCTTCTTTATGCTTATCCCCCTATAATTCTTATTCCGAAGTTCCTACAGAAGGCTTGTCAGCTGGGGAGTAAAGTTATCCTCAATGTCCCATTTTTGCTTCGCCAGGTATGGTTTCCCTTCCTTTGGTCTTATCTTATAGCTCCCCTTGGATCTTGGATCCCATTCAGGATTTCATTTCGCACCCCTCGAGGGTTCCTCATCCGAATTTGGACAAGTCTGAAGCTCACAGCTTGGCTGCTCCAGTTCCCTTAATTGCTAGGACTCCCAGATTGTCGTCTTCGGTCAGGTCTATTCTGGTGGCAGCTCATAAGTCATCCACCGGGAAGATTTATCGCAGCAAATGGAAGCGTTTTTCTTTTGGGCCTCTCAAAGGAGTTTAGATCCTTTCACAGCTTTTATTCTGGCTATTCTTGATGTTTTGGCACATATTTTTCAACAAGGGGCTAGCTCGTCTATGGTCAAGGTTCAGCTAGCCGCCATTTCTCATTTTCACGCGGGTGAGAATTCTGCTTCTTTGGCCTCTTCCAGATTGTGCAAAGCCTTTATCAAAGGTACCTTCCTCTTACGTCCTCCGGTCCAAGATCCCATCACCCTGTGGGACCTTACTATGGTACTTAATGCATTGGTTGCTCCTCCATTTGAACGTGCAGTAACCGCAGATCTTAAGTTTTTGTCTTGGAAGACAGACTTTCTAGTGGCCATCACCTCTGCTAGAAGGGTTTCAGAACTACAGGCGTTGTCTGTCAAAGTCCCATACATAATTTTCCATAAGGACAGGGTTTCTCTTTGCTCCAATCCTTCTTTTCTCCCAGAAGTAGCATCGGACGTTGATATCAATCAAACAATGAATTTACCCCTGTTTTCTTTCCAAATTTTACAAACAAAATTGAATACAAGTTGCATTTGTTGGATGTTCATAGACAGTTATGGTACTATTTGCACAGGACCAAAACATTTCGTAAATCTGACCGGTTGTTTCTGTCCTTTTCTAAACCTTTTTTGGGTAAACCTATTTCCAAGGTGACCATTGCCAGGTGGATCTCCCTATGTATCCTTCACATCTCCAAGGATAAAGATTTGTTTCCTACGGGTCAGGTTAGAGCTCACTCGACAAGGTCCATGGTTCCTTCTGCAGCTTTTTGGTCGAGAGTATCCTTAGACGACATTTGTTCTGTGGCTACTTGGTCCTAGTCTCATACCTTTATTTCTCACTATAAATTTGTCTTCAACCATCCCTCCTGCCTTCCCCCTGGCCTTACCATATGGACAGCGCTCATAGCTGGCATTTTGTGTGTATAAGGTGTTTTGGATCGGGTTGTTTAGTGTAGGGTCAGCAAACGTGATCTGAGGGTTGGAAGGTAGTGGTAGTGTATTATGGGTAGAGGGAGGAGCTTGGAGCTCAGAGCAGATGCTTGTGAAGTTGCCGGCTTGGATCCGTTACGGATCCAATACCCACAGGTTGAAGACAAATGAAGTAGAACTACTCAGAATGAACGTTATGGTGAGTACATAACTTCTTTTTTTTCCTTCCTCTCAGGCATCATTTTTCTTAGACCATACTTAGGGTTTTGCAGGAGGCCAGAAAACCCACCACTATCAAATCATATGTGAATAAATGGAAAAGATTTCCTGTTTGTTGTCTCAAGCATGACCTGGAACGTTTTTCTGTAGTGGTTCTTATGGTCCTTTTTCGTATTTGTGTGAGGTGCTCTATTTTGGTTTGGCATGTTCATACATTTGTCAGCCATTTCGACATGTCTACCTCAGGCTCCACTTTTGTCTTCTAGTTTTGAAGTCAAACATTTTTTAAAAGGTGCTCATATTTAGCCTCTGAAAAAAGTTTATCCTTCATTCTTGGAACCTTTAATTTTGTTCTTGAGAAATTGACTTGGTCCCCTTTTGAGGTTGCAGTCATCTTCCCTACAATATTGCAGTTGGAAGACTGGTATTGTAGGTTGTTGTTACTTTTGCCAAGAGGGTCTGGGAACTTCAAGCACTCATGGCGGTTTCTTCTTTTTTGGTTTTTCACAAGGGTGAGGTATCTCTTCATACCACTCCTTTTATACCCAAGGTGGTTAACAATTTGTTCTTAACTCATTACAGCCGAGTGATGTCTACAGGCATTTCTGCAGTTACCTCCTACTGCTCCTCTAGGTGTCAAATATTGGTTGCCCCTGTTAATTTCTGTTGCCCTCCTCCTGGCCGAAGAACCCTTCTTACTTTTTTTCTTCTTCCTTTCCTGGATGTACATGTTGTTGTTTTTCTCTGGGGTTGCTGTGGTTCTTCTAGGGGACTTCAGTTTTGAGGATTAGGCAACAGATGTCACATATGTACCTTACGCATTGCATGTAGGATGTATGTCTGAAATATGATGCCTGGACAATGTAAAGGCTTTGATATGGTTATGGCAATATCTACTGTACTTTTTATTACTTTTTAGTCATTTAATGTTAATAGTTATGGTACTCTGGTGGGGTTGAGGGATAAAGCCTTGACTACTGCACAGGCAACCAATGTTTGATTAGTGGCTCTGATAACTGACTGAGCAACAGGAAGGATGTGCGTGCCTATCTTGAAGGAGAGAGACTGTGCTGGGCATCAGAGAAGCTGATGCCAATTTGGGAGGCCTAGGAAACAGAGTAAGATATAACCACCTTGTATCTGAGGGTGGGGACATACTTAGTGTGACCCTACTATTACGCATGCCGCATAACTTAATGTTATGTGAGGGAGAGGAGCTAGGCCATTAAAAATTCTTTCACCCAAGGATAACTGCTTCTCCACCAGCCTGTCTCACTTTTTTCTATCATGTATTTATCACCGTAGAACTTGTACAGTGAGTTGGTCCTTATTAGAGCAGGACTTCTCTATCGATGAGAGACCCTTCAGAGGTGTGGGAACACTGGAGCTCCACTGGGATGGGATTTGCAGTAGAGATGCTGGGCTGGTGGAGGTGGATTGATGGTCAGCTGTTGAGGAGGAGAAAAACAGACAAAAATAGTAGTAGTTGTAGTTTAGGAGAATAACATCTTACTCCAAACTTTATATTCTCATTTTGCTTTACCTGTGAGGGCACAGAATGACATTTACTTAGTTTTCACTATATTATACTCTGTAACTGGATAAAGTTCTTTGGTGCATTGCATTCCCAGTCAAGTGTATAGCAGTAGATCTGACAAGCTCTGATTCATTGTCGCCATCCCCCTTGTAATGCTGAGGCTTGTAGCTCCAACTTGGTTGCTTCAGCACTAATGCCGGCTTTCCCAGATTTCAGCTCCTCTCCTGTATCCACAGCTGTCTGATATAATGTCAATCTCACCTTTATTCTCATGCAATGGTCGAATCCGATCCATCGGATCTGTCCTGGCCTTCTGCAAAAGCTCGTGGCCTTCTACCAAGCTCTCAAGCACCCTTCCTTTCCCAGAATGCACCTCTCCATTACTTCAAATCTCATTTATTGCTTTGTGAAAGAGTTGGTCGTTTTCACTGAGCTCCAGGCTGTTAAAATTTTGTACATTTCTTTATATTTTATACATTTCCTTGTACGTTGCATTATTTTCCAACTTTGAGTTGTTGTCGTCTTTCAGCTTTTCCCGGATAGGGGTCGCCACAGCAGAACTCCGGTCCGCTAATGATTGGCAGTAGATTTTACGAACGCTGAGGTGCAAGCTCGGCGTTCAACCTTCAACGAAGGCACTCCCATTTACGCATGTCTTTCGAACGCCCACCCAAACCGCAGGGAGGACATGCAGACTCCACACAGAAGGCACTCCACGCACTCGAGCCGAGAATCGAACAGGAGAACCTCTTGCTGTGAGGCAACAACGCTACCACTGCACCACCGCGGAAGTCTATTCTTTTCCAACTTTGAGTATATTCTTATATCTTTCTTTCCATTCTCTCTACTGAATTTTGTTTATTAATAAGTAGGAAGAACTCTGTTTCATTCTTCCCCTGTTGGTATGTAGTCTGCTGTTTAAATAGGACTCCTGTTTCCTTTAAAAAAAAAAATATATATAACACTAACACTTGTGAGAGATGCAGCTATTTAGCCAGACTGGAGGCTGAACTCTCTCAACTCAGGACTGGCAAGACCAGGCAGGAGGAGAAGGCAACTACACACACCACAATACCAGTCTCACATAACTCAACCACACCACTGAATCAAACACATAAACACACTAAGACATACTCGGAGGCTCTGAGTAAAAATTTACCTAAACAGCAGAGGCCTCCAAAGCAGACACCCAAGCAACTGCAAACTCAATACACCACACAAACAACACATAAACAACAAAATCAGTGTGCAAAGCAGTCACTGCCCTTAAGGCCAAATACAACACCAAACATACTTGTCATAGGTGACTCCATAGTCAGACACACTGACGTCCCACTCACCAGGCTGAACAAGGAGAGGGTCACGGTAAGCTGCCTATCGGGCGCTAGAATCTGCCACATAACACAAGCACTCAGGTCACTCCACGGCAAGTACAAGTATGACACAGTCATTGTCCATGCTGGTGTGAACGACTTGAGATGTACCTCCCTGGACTACATGAAAAGAGACATAGAGGAGCTCTCTGATTATGTAGCCCAGGCAGGTATGACCCTGACCCTGAGCAGTATCCTTCCTTCACCAAGAATGATGCCACAATATAGTGACAAGATGATCAGCTTTAACAATTGGCTTAATTTCTGGTGTCATTCAAAGGGGATCCAGTGCCTGTCTGCCTGGGATGACATACTCGACAAGCCACGCTGCTTCGCAAGGGACGGCTTGCACCTGTCACCCCTGGGATTCCGGATATTGGCTAAGGCTCTTGCCACCCCCATAGTGCCTTTTTTAGGCAAGGCTCAAATTCTAAACCTACCACCCTAGAAAACAAAAACGTGAAGAAACTAAGGGTAATGCTGCTCAATGCCAGAAGTCTAAATCTCAAAATGCACTCACTCGAGGCCCTTCTCAGTATGGAGAACATCGATGTCTGTGCTGTGACTGAAACCTGGTTCAAGGCTCCTGAGAGCACCCCGGCACTATCAGGTTTTATCTCATATCATGCGTTCCGGCCCCAAAACCCAGACCACACCACAAAATGAGGGGGTGTATCCATATTCATCAAGGATACCCACACCTCCAGGTTGGTGGCTACGCACGAAGCATCGGAAACCATCCAGGTGCAATTAACCATAGGCAAAACTGCTCTACAATTTGTAGCATGCTACAGGCCACCCTCTCAAACTCAGGAAACCCACACAGCCTTCCTGAAGACACTGGAGGGTATAAATGTATCACCAAACACCATCATATTGGGTGACTTCAACTACCCGAATATAGACTGGGAACATTACTCAAGCCCAAACTTTCTAGCCCAAAGGTTCCTGGAGTTCATAAATTCAAATGCCATGGAACAACTAGTCACCGTCCCCACAAGAGGAGAAAATATACTAGATCTCATCATCACGAACATGGGGACAAAATGCTCCACACCGAGTATATCCCTCATTGGTGAGATCAGATCATAAAGTAAGCTCACTAGAAATCCACATCCCGCCCCCACCCCAAACAAAAAAGACCACAGTGAAGAACTTCTCTAAAGCAAACTTCACACTACTCAGAACAGGTGTGGTATCCTTCAAGGCCCCCGAGCCAATGGAAACCACAACCCAAGCTGCGGAAGCCCTTACAAATGCCTTCTATGAACACCTTCAGGACTGCATGGATCAGGCAATCCCAAATAAAACCAAGACTCTTTCCACCAAGGGCAAACGTCCAGTCTGGTGGACCCCAGCCATAAACAAACTTTACAATAAGAGGAGAAAGCTATTACATGATAGAGCAAAATTCCAAAAAGGGAAGGCATCTTTGATCAGCACTAGCAAGAAACTACGATCCCTCATAAAATCATCCAAGGCCAACTTTGAGAGAAAAATTGCCATAGATTCAAAAGACAATCATAAGGCCTTCTTCAGCTATGTCAGAAACCTGGGTGGAAATTCCCGGATATGCTCAGAATTAGTCCAAAATGATACAAAAATCACTGAACCCACAGACATTGCCAACATACTGGCAGACAGGTTCAGCGCAAACTTCACCCCCCTCTCCCCCCCCAAAGGAGAGATAACTATCCCAACTGAGTGTAGCCTCCCAGACATCTCAAATGGTCAGGTGAAAGCTGCTCTCTCTAAAGCTAAAAACACAGCATCAATGGGACCGGATGGGGTCCCTGGCTGTGTGCTACATGAACTTAATGAAGAACTAAACCAGCACATAAGGCAGCTGTTTAATCTTAGCCTCACCACAGGATATGTGCCCAAGGAGTGGCGTACGGCAACTGTGGTCCCACTCCACAAAGGCGGTGCCTCTACGGACCCTGGTAATTACCGCCCCATAAGCTTAACAAGCCTGGTCTGCAAAGCTATGGAGAGGATCATAATGGAACTCATAAACAAGGACATAGGGGACTTGCAGACCTTGGACCCAACCCAGTTTGGCTTTGTCAAGGGCAGATCTTGCCTTTTGAACTTGGTCGACTTCTTCGAAACATTCACCAAGGCCATTGATGAGGGAAAGGCAGTCCATACAGCCTACCTTGACCTTGCAAAAGCTTTCGACACAATACCCCACTCGGGTATTATAGAGAAACTTACCAGCTTAAATGTAAACCCATATGTCACAAGATGGGTTGCAAACTGGCTAAAGGACAGAACCCACAGGGTTAGAGTTGCTGGAGCCATGTCAGACTCCAAGCCGATTACAAGTGGAGTCCCACAGGGCTCAGTCCTTGGCCCCCTATTGTTCGGCATCTACTTCTCAGAAGTACAGGCAAACATAGGAGGACTATGGCTGACAAAGTTTGCGGATGACTGCAAACTGGGTGCCATAGTGGATAGTACATCGGACGCAGACATCCTTCAGAGGGGTCTCACGGAAACTGATAGCTGGTGCCAGAGCCATGGCCTGAAGTTAAACGCAAAAAAGTGTATAGTCATACCCTTCGGGAAAAACAAGGTAACCCCAAGCTACCATATAGGTGGCAACCCACTAAGCACAGAAGAGGTTATCAGGGACCTGGGGACCCAGGTTGACAGTGGCCTCTCGTTTGACACTCACGTTGCTAAAGTGGTTCGAAAGACCTTCTACATTGCCCACCTGATCATGAAGGGATTCACATCCAGATCAAGTGAGGTCATTGTTCCCCTGTACTCTTCACTTATCAGACCAATGATCGAGTACAATGCCCCATTCGGGATGTATCTCACCCGACACCTGCAGCAATTGGAGAGACCCCAAAAGTTCCTCACCAAAAGGATAAAGGGACTCCAAAACCTGTCATATGCTGCCAGACTGAAGAAACTCCAACTCTATTCAGTTGCATACCGCCTGCTCAGAGGTGACCTGTGCCTGACATACAAGGCCATGACCAACCCGGAATTAATGGACATGCTCCACCTCAAAAAAAAAACAAATCCACCAAAACCACTAGAGCAAGAGACTTAAACCTTAGCATGGATATAAATAGGACGTGCTGGAGGGATAGATTTATCACCCAAAGACTCCCCATGCTGTGGAATAAAATCCCGGTCCATGTGAGGCAGAGCACCTCGCTGGCTCTGTTCAAGAGAAATCTTGACCGGTGGATGGGAGATCGTAGGTTTACCCTGGGAATCATCTCTGTGTCACTACTGGACAGAGGCAAAACAAACTAATGGGCACAGTATTTCTAACATAAGGGGCGCGGCGTAAGCCACATAACTTTGGGCTAGGCTTATAAATGCCCTAGGGCAGTTAGCCTAGTATAAACCTATGAACCTATGAACCTATATATATATATGAAATTGTAGTGAATATATTTTTCTTTCTATTTGGTATCCTTTTAGTTTTTCCACAGTAAAAATCACCAGGATTATTGTCATTGTTTTTTTCTGCTGAACATTTTTATAGTTAATAGTGGTGTTGCTGCATTGTTTTTTTCTGTACTTTGTTAAAATGTCTCAAAAACCTGGCAAACCCGTAGGGTTTAAGAAGTGTGTGGTAAAAAAATGCCTTTTAGTGACACACACACTCTGCCCTTTACACCTCCAAGAGTTTTGCAGCGCTTGTCATGGTTTTCACCAATGTGCTTTGTTAGAAAAAATAAGTCTGATGTTAAAGGGTTTATTAAAAAGCCCTTTTTCTGAAGCCATGTTGGGTCACGAGTCTGCTAAATCTTCATCTCCATCTCCTGCTGATAGACCTAAAAAGACTCCTCCATTGGCTCAGATCTGAGAAAAGTCTCCTTTCATTGAACCTGTTTCTTCCAGACTCTCTTCCCCAATTTTGGTAAGATCTAGGTCTCCAACCCTATCTATCTCCAACCCTATCTACCTGGTCTACTAGGAGCCTCGATGATGATGATGATGATGATGATGATGTGGACAGGGTTGTACAGAAGTTACTCAAGACACTGGCGGTGGAAAAGTTGTTATTGGAAAGTTGTTATTGGATCAGAGCCCTACAGTTTTGGAGCCATCAAACTCTGCCCTGGTAACTTCTCTTCCTCCTCTGACCCAACCTTTGAGTTCAGAGCCAGAAGATTCTGATGTCTGGATTGTGTCTGTGTCAGATTAGAGACTCCCACTGTCATCTGCTTCAAGTTCCTCTGCTTTGTTGAAGCAGGAGGAATCAAAGGAGACGTAGCTTTCTGGTCGGCCCCGAAGATAGGAATCCAGCCTCTTTTTTTTTTTCTTTGTTGCTTAGAACATCAGCCTGGATGACCTCTGCTCCTACCTCGGCCTCAGACTTCTTATCTTCAGGTCTGGAGGGGACTCCAGTGCCGACCATTTTCTTTCAGCACCAGGGAGTTCCTCTGATCAGGGACAGGGCACCTTTGAGGCTAGGAGGAGAGCTTTGACTGCTTCTCAGGCTCTGTCCTCTGATCTTCCTCCCCCTTCCCTGTCATTGCCTTCATCCTCTATTTCACCCCATCCACAGGGACAGCTGGGTCCCAAGCCTCAGGACTTTCCTTAGTGAACTCCCCCCATCTTCTGAAACTTCATCAGATTATCCCAGTGAGGAAGTCCGTCTGAAGAGGACTTGTTAGACAAAACATCTAGACTCCCCAGAGGAGTCCGTCAATTCAGATACTGATCTCAACGAAGCCGAAGGTCCACACAGTCACCTCCTGAAGATGTCTCATTTGGAGACATCTTGGAAATGCTTAAACAGAGATGTGGCTGGCAGTCCAGCACCACTTTGGTGGAGGAATTGGTATACCTGAAGGCTTTTGGGCCCTGCCTGTCCACCTCCTGGCTGACCCCTCCTTCCAATGAGCTTATTGACTTAATCTCTCGGAAGGCTTGGGAGACGATACCATAGATCCTATTTCATGGAGGCCAAATAAGTACATCCCTTCACCTGCTGACAAAAGTTTTCTATCAAATGGAGTAGCTGTAGGTGCCATGGTTGTGGTGGCGGCCACCAAAAAGGAGCTTTCTGAGACCAGATCCACTATCCATCCTCCTAATAAGGACTCTAGGATGATGGAAAGATATGGGAAGCGCGTCTTCTCTTCAGCAGGCTTTACTCTTCGCTCTCTGAATTACCATTCCCATTTTATGAGACTTCAGAGGGATCTGCTAAAAGAACTAACAGATACCCTGCAAGGAGCTGTGGCTGAGTAGGTCACAGACAAAGTAGCCTCTCAGCTTGCCACCATTAATTCAGTTGTTAACTCCTCCATGAGACTGATTTCATATGCAGCAGATAGAGCGAGAAGAGTCACAGGTTGAGGTATCTCCATTAGGAGCAGGCCCAGATGCAGCTCTGCAATATCGCAAAACCTTTCAAGTCTTCCTTTGTGAATGCCCCTTTTGATGACTGATCTCTTTTTGGGCCCAAAGTCAAAAATATTCTCACCAGGTGTGAACAAGAAGGTGTAAGACCTTAGTCTGCCGTAAGAGTCCGTTTTTCTACTCCGACCAGACCCTATCCCAAAGGTCAGAAAGATAGCAGAAAGATGAGGTTCAGAAAATCTCAAAAAAGTATTTTCCGAACACACATGAGGCAGAGGAGGGAATGATTATGGAAATCACCACCCTTGTGGCAGGGGAGGCCAGCAAAAATCAGCGCTCCAGAGATATCTTCTTTGGCAAGCCCTTTCAGTGCTTCTGAACACAGGTCTGATTGCTCACCTCTGGTGGCAGTCAGGGGTCAGCTGTCACTGCATCCACACTCCTGGCAAGAGATTACAAGCGACAAATGGGTGCAACAAATAATGTCGAGAGGTTACATCATTCCATTCACCCATCCCCTTCCCAAAACAAAAAAATCCCAGATGTGCCACCCAGTCAAAGGGATCAAGCAATCAAAGAAATTCAAAGATTGCTAGACAAAAGTCAACCAAGAAGTCCCCTTAGACCAACAAGGATTCGGAACTTACTCAGGATTTTTTCTAGTTCCGAAGAAAACAGGAGACTGGAGACCCATTCTGGATCTCGGCAATCTAAACAAATCAATCAAAAAAGAGCAAGTTTCGAATGGTCACTTTACAGTCTGTTCTGCTCTTTCTGGGAAAAGATAATTGGTTGTGCTCAATAGATCTTCAGGTTACGTACTATCATATAAAAATGGGCAGGCACTGCAGAAGACGTCTGTGCTTCCGGCTGGGAGCCAGTCATTATTAGTTTCAAGCCCTGCCCTTTGGTCTCACTACCGCCCCCAGAGTGATCACCAAATGCATGGTAGTGTTTGCGGCTCACTTGGGGCATCTAGGATTCCAAGTGTCTCCATACTTAGATGACTGGCTGCTAACCGCCACAACCAGGCATTAACTTATACAGGCAGGAGAAGCAACCTTACAGTTCTTCTCACATCTAAGAATCACCATAAATTTTGAAAAATCAGCTCTACAATCTTGCCAAGATTTGGTTTTCATAGGAGCTCATCTACATACAAGACAAATGACAGCATCTCTTCCTTCCGACAGAATAAGGTAAGAATATTGATGCGCAAGAAAAGAGCAACGGGAAAACTTGTACTACAGGTCTTGGGAACATTGGCAGCTTCAATAGTGTTAGTGCCTCTAGCCCGCCTACACATGAGGATACTGCAGTGGTTATTGTCAGTGGTCCTATCTAGGACTTCCAATGTCTCACAAGATCTTTATTACAGATTTGTGCAAAAAGGATCTTCAGTGGTGGATCAATTCCGATCAAGTCAGTCTAGATCGTTCTTTTATACCCAGTCAACCCCAAGCCACAGTGACCACGGATGCCTCCCAGATAAATTGGGGGGGGGTTATTATCTGGGAAGAACAGTCCAGGGCACTTGGTCCCTTTGTGAGGCCTATCTGCACATAAATGTTCTAGAAATGAGAGCAGTACTTCTAATGTTGCAAGCCTTTCAAGTCTCTTTCCCTGTGGGAACAATAGCAGTCCAGTCAGACAACATGTCGGTAGTCTGCTACATCAACAAACAAGGAGGAACCAGATCTTACCCTCTTTGTCAAGAAGCCCTATGAGTTTGGCAATGGGTGACGTCTTCCAACTGCTTTCTGGTAGCAACGCACATTCCTGGAAGATCCAGTGTCATAGCGGACAAGCAAGTTGTCTCTCAAACAGGAAATTGCGGAAAGAATATTCCAGAAATGGGGCCAGCCTTGCTGGGACCTTTTTGCTTCTCCAGTAAACAAAATGCAGCAGCTACTTTGCCCTAATCCCCCCTCAGGAGGAGACCCTGAGAGATGCACTTGTTCACGATTGGCCCCCGGGAATTCTTTACGCCTACCCCCAACCCCCCCCCCGGTTACCAATTTTTTTACAGAAAACAAACTTGTTGAAGAGAAAAATCATCCTCATTACCCCTTACTGGCCCCGGCAGATTTAGTTTCCTTTTCTGTGGCCTCATCTCCTGGTGGAGTCATGGATTCTGGACCCAGTTCCAGACCTTCTTTTGCATCCACAGAAAATGGTTCATCCAGATTTACAGAATCTAATGCTGACAGCATGGCTGCTCCAATTTCAGTGATAGGCATCCCCTTCTTTCGTCCCCTACTAGACATATTTTAATTTCCTCATACAAGATCTCCACACGTAAACTTTATAGAAACAAACGGATAAGGTTCGCTGTGTGGGCTACAGAAAATAATGTTGATCCCTTTATTGCTCACCTTCATTTTATTTTGGATTTTTTGGCAAAACTCTTTAATAAAGGTGCTGTAGCAGCAACTATAAGGGTTCAGTTAGCTGCAATTCCAATTTTTATCTAGGGGAGAATGGCTCTCCAGTTATGTCACACAAGCTTTGTAAGACCTTTTTGAAGGGAACCCTGATGTTAAGACCTCCTTATAGATGTCCATCTCCTCCCTGGGATTTAAATTAAATTTTGTACTGTCGCATATCATCCAGTCCCCTTTTGAGCTGTCAGGAAATTATGATTTGAAGTTTTTGTCATGGAAAACAGTTTGTTCTTCTTGTTTCACTGTTGCAGTCATCACTTGTGGGTTATCCCTGCTGGGTAGCCCTCGGTTGTCCTGAATACCACAGTAAAGGATTTCCCTCCTGCGTCAGTTGTCCTGAGACTGTGGCTGTTATCAGAGCTATAAAGTGTAGCATCCGACTCCATTACGTCAGTCTTTCTTACCATGGAGCCTGAAGCAGAAGCAGTTTTGCGAGTGCGTCAGTCGGCCATTGCCAGAGTGAGGAAAACCGTCTAAAGCTAAGTACTCCATTGGGGAACATTTTCTTGCTTTTAACCAATGTCAGTGAAAGTCAATAATTGTCTCAGTTGTGGAAAGCAGATCCTACACAGAGACTTCCATTCTCTCTGTGTCACTTGTTTAGGTCCAGACCACGACATCCCTGGGTGTCGGTTCTGTGCCCTGTTTAATGCTAGAACCATAAGAAGAGCTGAAATTGTAGCGAGGCATTTTAGGGAGTCTTTTTCTCAACGTGATATGGTGTTGGTCTCTCAGCCGGCTACTGACTTACCTAGAAAAAAGAAAGACAAGGATAAAGATACGCCTCAAAAAGTTAGGCCCTCTGACGACTCGGGTCAAAAGTCTGGTATTTTTCAACTTAGTACTACAGCCAAACTCAGTGAGGCACCTTCGCAGCCCCTGATGCCAGCCAAGGAACCATTGCAGGCTGCTACCGAGACCCGTTCAGAGTCTGGAACGCTGCCGGATCCACGTCCCCTGCCGGTATGTCGGCTCTTTCTCACGCAGTCAGGTCCAGAGCTACTTTGCAGGCACCGGCTTTCGCTGAGACACCTCCAACAACCGAAGCCAGGCTTAGACCGATGACAACACTGTCAGTAAAACTAACTTTGTATAAGACTACCGACCCGTCCAGACCCAAGCCTAAGACTACCCTCAAAAAGGTCCCTCCCCAAGGACCCAGCCACCGACCTACAACCAGCCAGTTTGCCCCTTAGTCGCAGCAACTGCTCAGAATGGCAGAAGACTTGATGTCTCTTATTAGGGGAAGCCAGCCCCACCCTCCCCCCCAGCCAAAAGAAAAAGGGACACACCTCCCCTGAGTTCCTCACTGACCAGAAATCAGAAGATTCTGTTCTTGGGGAGTTAGACATGGAGGACCTCTCCTTTGTGCAGACTCTACTAACCTCACTGGGATTCACCATCAACCTGAAGAAGTCCCGTCTACAGCCCACACGAAGGATAACCTTTACTGGGCATCCTTCTAGACACCTCAGCACAAATGGCCTTCCTCCCCCACAGAAGCGGGACTTTCTACAGTCTTACTTCACCCAGCTGGAATACAAAACCCACCTCACTCCCAGAAAAATCCTGCAATCTGTGGGATACATGGCCTCCTGCATCCTGCTGGTACCCCTTGCCAGACTGCACATGAGAAAATTGCAATGGTACCTAAGGAACCTCTGGTGCAGTGGTGGTGCTGCGGTAGCATTGTCGCCTCACAGTTAGACGTTGCCCATTCGATTCTCAGTTAGAGTGTCTCCTGTGTGGCGACATGCATGAATGGGCATTCCTTCGTTGAAGGTTGTGCGTTAGGCCCGGCAAGCCAGAACGTAAAACTCTACTGCCAATCATTAGCGGACCGGAGTTCCGCTGTGGCGACCCCTAACCGGGAAAAGCCGAAAGATGCAAACAAAGCTAAGGAACCTCTGGTGCCAACACTCCCAGTCACTGAAACACCAGCTCCCCCTGATTCCTTGTTTAGGGAAGGAGCTCCTATGGTGGGCTGAGGCTTGCACTCTGAACAAGGGCCTACCGTTTGCCCTTCAGCCACATAACCAAACTATAACCACAGATGCCTCAGGTATTGCCTGGGGAGCTCACAAAGGAACACTGCAAACTCGGGCCTTTTGGGAACAGGAGGTTTAGGGTCTCCATATCAACCTGAAAGAAATGCTAGCAGTACACAGGGCAGTCCTAACCTTTCAAGAACATCTGTCACCAGGAGTACTCTTAATCATGACAGACAACACTACTGTCATATGGTACATCAACAAGCAGGGGGGCACACATTCTTACACCCTATGTCGCTTAGCTACGAAAATCTGGCAGTCAGACTCAAATCTGGGCCTGCATCTGATAGCACAATACCTTCCAGGGAAACAAAACACCCTGGCAGATCAATTAGGCAGGCAACAACTGGATCCTCACGAGTGGCAGTTGCACAGGGAGACTTTCCTAAAGATCAGTCAAATCTGGGGAAACCAGACATAGACCTTTTTGCAAGCTACCAGAACCACCAGCTGACCAAATTCTGCTCAAGAAAGTTTCATCCAGAAGCTTGGAATGTGGATGCCCTCTCCCTCCATTGTGGCAGCCTGTTTGTGTATGCTTCCCCCACCACCTCTGATGCCCAGGGTGCTGCTCAAGATCAGAGAGGAAGGGCCAAGGGCTATCCTAATTTCCCCAGACTGGCCGAGGCAGCACTGGTACCCCATGCTTCTCAGTCTGAGGATACACCCTCCCATCCCACTACCCCCCACCACAGACCTTCTCACACAACAGAGAGGGAAGCTACTGCACCCAGGCCTTGCCACACTCAAGTTAACTGCATGGCTGATTCCACAAAGGCGGATAACACTTCATCCCTCAGCAAACAAGTGTTAGACATTATTAAGGAGGTCCGTAGACCCAGCACCAGAAAATCTTATTCCGCAAAATGGAAAAGGTTCCCCTGCTGGTGCAGCAGCAGAGGTGCATACAGCACCAGTGCCTCTTTACCACTGGTTCTGGACTACCTGGCAGAGCTTCTAGAAAAGGGGTTGTCTTACTCCTCTATTAAGACTCATGCTTCAGCTATCTCAGCCTATGTCCAGGCAGAGCAGCCCTTTGTTCTCTCCACCCCTCTTAAAACAGTTCCTCAGATGTGCGGCTCACATCAGACCACTTAGAAGGCCACCTGCACCAGCTTGGGATCTGAACTTTGTTTTGGAAAAGTTGACTTTACCCCCTTTTTGAGCCAGCATCCTCAATCAGATCTCAAGTTTCTCTCTTGGAAAACTACTTTCTTGCTAGCCATCACTTCTGCCAGGAGGGTATCTGAGCTCCAGGCCCTTATGGCCACTGAGCCCTTCATCATTTTCCACACGGACAGTGTCTCTCTGAAAACCAACCCCTCCTTTATGCCTAAGGTGGTCTCTGATGTAACCCTCAACCAGACCATACACCTACCTACTTTCTTTCCTAAACATACCAGTAAAGGAGAAAGAATTCTGCATACCCTGTACATGCACAGACAATTGAGATTTTACCTTGACAGGACCAAATCAGTCAGAAAAACTGACCCAGCTACTGGTTTCGTTCACCCCTGGGGCAGAGGTGAAGCCCATTACAAAGTCGACCATTCCCAAATGCATCTCTCATTGCATACCTTTCTGCTATGCCTTGCATGGAAAGTGGAGTCCCAAATCCATCAGATCTCATTCCACGAGAGCAGCCTCTACTTCCACGGCCTTCCTGAGAGGGGTTCCTCCCAAAGATATTCTGGAGGCTGCTACATGGACATCTATCCACACTTACACCAAGCACTACCAGCTGGCTTCATTCTCCAAAACCAGGGCAGGATTTGCATCTGCAATCCTGCAGGGCATGCTAGCATCCCCATAACCTATATTTTATTTTTTTTATTTTATTTTACATTTGTTGCCCGGGATAGTTTGACTGGATACATGTCCATTTTCAGCGGAGGCCCGGGGAGAAAAGCTCCAAGGGTAAGCAGATACAGCATTACATAATACCAGCATTACATATTACAAATAGACTATTTACAGAGATTACATAAGTAAGCAAGTTAAACAAGTTCCACAGGTTACAGTTAATCCTGAGCACAAGTCAGGATTAAATTAAATTACACAGTAAACTGGTTATCAGATTTTTACACATTCTAGAGAGTTAGCCAGGCTTGATACATTGACATAGCCAGTTAAGTGACAAATGTTGTTTGAGTCTAGTTTAAATTGACCTAAGGTGGAAAGTAAGGTAATATCAGCTGGAAGAGAGTTCCAGGATCTACTTAGAGTTTGCAAAGAGAGAATCACCGGCTGTGTTATTAATTTTTCTAGTCTGAATTAGTAGTTTGTTAGAGGATCGAAGCCGTCTAGGATTGTTATAGGGGGTGATAATATTTTTAAGTGCAGGAGTATTGTCCGGATTATAGAGGATTTTATAGGCCATAATCAGTTGGTTATACTGGATTAGACTGGGTAGTTCAAGCCAACCAAGCTGATTTAGATTGATGCAATGATGTGTCCTAAAAGGCAGCCCAGTGGCAAACCTGGCAATGTGGTTGTAGCATATTTGAGAGTTTGTTAAGGACAGTCTTGTTTAAATTCGAGAGTAGAGGGGATGCATACAGAATGGTTGAAAGAAGGTGAGAGCGAGCTATGGCAATTTTAGCTGGAGGAGTTAGGAAGGCTTTTATTCTGTAAAGTGACCCTAGTTTTTTATTGATGGTTTTGATTGTTTGGTTAACATGTAGGTCAAATTTTAGATTATTGTCTATGTTGACACCTAATAGTTTTGTTGATGGGTCAGGGGAGATTATTGTGCCATCATTTGATTTTATGGTAAAGGTGAAAACGGCAGACCTACGTGTTGGTGAAAATAACAGCATTTTAGTTTTTTTGGGATTTAGGATCAGACGA
This sequence comes from Protopterus annectens, assembly GCF_019279795.1. Taxonomy (NCBI): domain Eukaryota; kingdom Metazoa; phylum Chordata; order Ceratodontiformes; family Protopteridae; genus Protopterus; species Protopterus annectens. The sequence goes on from NC_056733.1 coordinate 675,455,485, forward strand.
TGTTCAGAAAGCCAGTTTTCTATTGTATTAAAGGTGGTCTTGGTAGCTAACCATAACTCTACTGGAGATGTGGCTGAGCAAATCAGAGTAGAGTCATCAGCATATTGGATACAGCTGACTTTTGGGATGACAGTATAAAGGTCGTTAATGAAGATGGAGAACAGCAAGGGCCCTAGTATAGAGCCTTGTGGTACTCCAAGGGTGTTGGGTAGAAGGTTAAAGAGTTTGTTCTGCCAGAGGACAGCCTGCTGTCGACCATTCAGGTAGGATTTAAACCATTGGAGGGCTCCAGTATCTAGACAGAATGTTTGCAGGGTGTGGATTAAAAGTTGGTGATCAACCATATTGAATGCCTTGGAAAGATCCAAAAAGAGAGCTGAGGATATATAATTATTGTTGCGATTATGGTTTATGGTGTTAGTAAAGGCTAGGAGGGCTGAAGTAGTGCTGTGATGAGGAGGGAAGCCATGCTGAGTGTCTGCCATAAGGCGATTTTGGATTAGGTGGTGCATGAGTTGTCTATGAATACATTTTTCCATAATCTTTGCAAGTGGAGAGAGTATAGCTATTGGCCTATAATTGGAGAATTCAGTAGAGCTGCCTCCTTTGTGAAGTGGGATTACATAGGATATTTTCCAGATGGTGGGAATTTTAGCTTCTACTATGGTTCGATTGATTAGTATTGAGACGGGGTAAGCAATAGCATCAGCTGATTTTTGTAGGTACTCGGCAGGGAGTTGATCAGCAGAAAGTGTAGTGGGTTTTAATTTTTTGATCAAGGTACGTATAAGTGAAGTGGCGACTGGTTGGAAGCTGAACTCAAGTAGGTTTCTAGGGGTGCTACTTTCAGGACCAGGGGAGCTAGGAGGTAGTTGGCTAGCTAGGGCTTGAATTGTCTCAGTAAAGAATTGGTTAAAACTATCAGGAACATCTTCAGGGGTTTTATCAATAGTAGTAGCAGGGATTGGGGTTGAAGTTTGTCCAGGATGTAGTAGATTATTTAAACCTGCCCAAAACTTCTGAGGGCTATTTTGATTTACTGTCTGTAAATTACAGTAGTATTGTTTTTTGTCTTGTAAAATTGATTTTTTGGTTTCGTTCCTGGATTGCCTGTATTTAGTGTGATCTTGAGGGTCTTTAGAAGAACGCCATAAAGTCCATGCTTTGTTTCTAAGGGTAATTTTGAGTTTAGACTCTATAGAAAGCCATGGTGCAGTTTTTGCCTTGGTTCTCTTTGAAGGAACAGGTGCATGCAAATCAAGGATCTCAAGGAATTTGTTGTTAAAGTATGCTACTGCTTCCTCTAAGGGGAGGTGTTTTAGAATAGACCAATTACATGAGTTTAGTTCTTGTTGGAATTTGGCAGGGTCAAAGTTTTTATTGTTTCTAACCTTTCTGAGTAAGGGTTGTTGGAAATTAATGGTTTTGTGCTTAATTACATATGTGAGAAGGTGATCGCTTAGGCCATTAAGGAGGGTACCAGAGATGTACAGTTGGGGGTGACTGTTTGAGTACCCAGTCAAATATACTTTCTTTTTGGTTGGGTTTACCTATCCTGGTAGGGGTGGATATGATTTGTGTAAATGCATGCAGGTTAATATGGGTGGTTGGGGATTCTGAGCATGCCTCCACCCACTTCCTCAGCTTTGGGCATCTTCTCACAAGTGATGACTGCAACACTGAAACACGAAGAACATAGTACAGTTGTGTACACTTACCATAAATGTAGATGTTCCTGTTTCCCCTCTCACCTTCCCCTGTATTTTTATATCCTCTTAGGGGCTCCCGCCTATTGGAGGACAAGAAAAACTGATGTAATGGCATCGGCTGCCACCCTTTATAGTCCTGACGACATGACGTCAGCCACAGTCTCAGGACAGCCGACGCAGGAGGGGGAATCCTTAACTGTGATATTTAGGCTGGGCGAGGAATACCCAGCAGGGATAACCCACAAGTGATGACTGCAACAGTGAATACACTTGAACATCTACATTTGTAGTAAGTGTACACAACTGTACTTTCTGGTGGCTATTACTTCAACAAGGAGAGTATCTGAATTGCTGGCCTTAACTGCTAATCCTCCTTATTTATTGCTTCATAAGGACAGAGTTTCTCTTCTTACTAATCCTTCTTTCCTTCGTAAAGTAGTCTCTGACAATAACCTAACCAGTTGATTGAACTACAGGTGTTTTTTTTCCAAATTTCCAAAATAAAGGAGAGTACACGTTACACTTATTGGATGTTCACAGACAGTTACATTTCTGCTTGCACAGAACTGAAGAATTTAGAAAGTCAAAACAATTATTTATCTCTCTTTCTGAAACAAGAAAAGGACTACCGCTATCCAAAGTTACCTTATCTAAATGGCTTTCTGATTGCATTTCCTTTATTTGCACTTCCCAGAATAAACAACTTCATATACCTGTGGGAGCCCATTCTACTAGAGCTGTTGCTGCTTCCTCAGCATTTTTAGCTCAACTCTCTGTGGCCAGTATTTGTGCAGCAGCAACATGGTCAAACCCCCATACTTTTATTCCTCATTACAAACTACATTTGGCCTCCAGGAGTACAGCTTCCTTTGGATCTATGGTTCTGAGAAATATTCTTCCTTGAGCCACCCAGGATTTCAGGTTGTTAGGGACACTCCCATACGTGAGAATAAAGGTGAGATTGACAACATCACATATAGAAGTTATGTACTTACCATAACATTCCAGGTGTGTTGTCCATCTTTACCTTTATTCTCACAATGCACCCACCAACCCCCATCCTAGTCCCCTAGGAGATCGGGTAATAACAATATAGTTCTTTTCATGGACTCGTTAGCTTCAGAAAATGGCATGTAATACGATAATTTCTTACCATTATGTCTTGGTTTCTTATATAATGTCTATGGACTTTCTGGCAAACTAGATCTGAGGTAATGTAGAGGTGCATTCTGGGAAGGGTACCTGTGAACTTTTTAGAAGACCGCGAGCTTTTGTATAAGCCTGAGACAGATCTGTGGGAACAGATCAACCCATACGTGAGAATAAAGGCAGAGATGGACAACACACATGGAACGTTATAATAAGTACATAACTTCTTTTTCTTTACCTTCAACTCCAGATGCTACTTCTCTCTTTTACAGTAGCATAGATTAAAAATTACCACCCCCCCCTTACACACACACACACACACACACACACACACACACACACACACACACACACACACACACACAGGCTGAATGCTTTGGATTACAGTTATTTGGAATTCTTTTCCTTTTCCTTTTGTGGACTACTTTTCAGATTTTTTATAGAGATCGATTTCCTACATCTCTATTGAGAAATTCTCAGTATTTTGACCTTGTGCTGCATAGTTCTTTTGCCCAAATCATTTTATGTGTTGCTGTGTTTAGCTTTTGTAGCATTAGGCTAGCTGTTTGTAGCTCACTTTGGTCTATTGCATCCCTTTGTTGTGTGTTTGGCTGTGATTGTGGTGTTGGTATCAAGGAACAAGCTGGTTTTAAGAAGTATTTTCTGTGGCTATAAACTGCACCTTTCAGATTGCCAAGTGAAGTGTGTAGTGTACTTTTAACCTTCCTATCTGCAGGAATTTTAAAAAGCATTTGTGAAAAGTTTGATAAATGAATTTTAACTGATTGCAAAAATATTCTTTTGAGGTTTAACTTCCCATGATGACAGCTAGAAGATAGTAGAATATTATGTAAAAAGAAGTGTGCAAAAAAGAGTAGTAAACTCTGGGAGATTAAAAAATAAGGAAACTACCATTAAGTAATTAGATGTAACGAAGAGTTGCAAGAAATAACAGAAAAAGTTAATGAGAAAAGTAATACAGAGCGGGACAGTTTTGGGCATGGGTTTTATAAAGGGTTTAATGATGAAGTGATTGGATTGGCTTGAGGATGAAAGAAGTATGAGAGACATATAAAATGAAGCTCAGTCATGCTGAGGAACACAAATTATCAATTCAAGAAAGTTTACAAAAAAGGTTTGATTAGGTGGTAGGGGTGGCATTACATGATGGTATTTGTGTGTGTGTGTGTGTGTGTGTATATATATATATATATATATACACACACACACAAACACACACATATCTATATATATATATATATATATATATATATATATATATATATATATAAATATATGTTGTTTTTCTTTTGGCTTTTCCCGGTTAGGGGTCGCCACAGCGGAACTCCGGTCCGTTAATGATTGGCAGTCGATTTTTATGGTGCCGAGGTGCCAGCCCGACGCCCAGTTTTCAACGAAGGCACGCCCATTCATGCATGTCTTTCAAATGCCACTTGACCACGGGGAGGACATGCAGACTCCACACAGAAGGCGCTCTAGCCGAGAATCGAACGGGAGAACCTCTTGCTGTGAGGCGACAACGGTACCGCTGCACCACCGCAGTTTCATACACACACACATATATATGTGTGTGTATGTGTGTGTGTGTGTGTGTGTGTGTATGTGTATACATATGTGTATATATATATATGTATGTGTGTATGTGTGTGTATATATATATATATATATATATATATGTGTGTGTGTGTGTGTGTGTGTATATATATATATATATATATATGTGTGTGTGTGTGTGTGTATATATATATATATATATATATATATATATATATATATATATATATATATATATGTATTTATATATATATATATGTGTATGTATTTTATATATATCTATATATATATATATATATATATATATGTAGGTTCATAGGTTCATACTAGGCTATCTGCCCTAGGACATTTATAAGCCTCGCCAGAGTGTGTTTGGCTTTCACCACCCATTTTAAATTAATTTTGCTATGCCCTTTTTCGAGGTTAGTATACTGTGCCTCTGTCTAACAGTGACACAGAAGTGATACCCGGGGTAAACCTACGATCTCCCATCCACTCATCAAGATTCCTCCTGAAGAGAGTCAATGAGGGACTCTGCCTAACCTGGACTGGGATTTTATTCCGGAGTGAAGGGAGCCTCTGGGTTATGAATCTGTCCCTCCAGCATGTCCTATTTATTTCAGTGCTGAGGTTCAGTGCGTAGCTCGATGGGATTTGGATTTTCTGAGGTGCAGCATGTCCATTAATTCCGGGTTGGACATGGCTTTATATGTCAGGCACAGATTGCCTCTGAGCAGGCGGTATGTCACTGAGTAGAGCTGGAGTTTCTTTAACCGGGCAGCATATGGCATCTGTTTGAGCCCTTTCATCCTCTTGGTGAGGTACTTTTGGGGTCTTTCCAGTTGCTGCAGGTGTCTGGTAAGGTACATCCCAAAAGGGGCATTGTACTCAATTATGGGCCTGATGAGGGATGAGTAAAGAAGCACGATGACCTCCCCTGATCTAGATGTGAATCCCTTCATGATTAGGTGGGCTATATAAAATGTTTTTCTAACCACTTTGGCCACGTGGTTGTCGAATGAGAGATTGCTATCAACTTGGGTCCCCAGGTCCCTAATTACTTCTTTTGTACTTAATGGATTACCACCTATGGGGTAATTTGTGGGTACTTTGTTTTTGCCAAAGGGGATGACTATACACTTTTTGGCGTTTAGCTTGAGGCCATGGCTCTGGCACCAGTTGTCTGTTTCTATGAAGCCCTTTTGGAGGATGCTTGTGTCAGCTGGAGAGTCGAGTATGGCGCCCAGTTTGCAGTCATCTGCAAACTTGGTCAGCCACAGTCCTTCTGTGTTGGCCTGTACCTCCGAGAAATATATACCGAACAAGAGAGGTCCTAGGACTGAGCCTTGTGGGACGCCACTTGTAACTGGTTTGGAGTCTGACATGGCTCCAGCAATTCTAACCATGTGGGTTCTGTCCTTGAGCCAGTTTGCAACCCATCTAGTGACATAGGGGTTTATATTTAAGTTGGTGAGCTTATCTATAATGCCCGAGTGGGGTATTGTATTGAAGGCTTTTACGAGGTCCAGGTAGGCTGTGTGGACCACCTTCCCCCTAGTCAATGGCCTTGGTGACTGTTTCAAAGAAACCGACCAGGTTTAAGAGGCAGGATCTGCCCATAACAAAGCCGATCTGGGTAGGATCCAGTGTCTGTAGGTCCCCAGTATCTTTATTTATGAGGTTCATGATGATCCTTTCCATAGCTTTGCAGATCACGCTAGTCAGGCTTATGGGGTGATAATTTCCAGGACCCGTTGAGGCACCACCTTTGTGGAGAGGGTCCACTGTTGCTGTATGCCACTCTTTGGGTACATATCCTGTAGTAAGGCTGAGATTGAACAGTAGTTTTATGTTTGGGTTTAGCTCTTCTTGGAGTTCATGTAGGACGCAGCCCGGGACACAGTCTAGTCCCATTGATGCTGTGTTTTTTGCTTTGGAGAGGCGGCTCTTACCTGAGCATCTGAGATGTCAGGGAGGCAGCACTCTGCTGGGATAGATATTTGCCCTTTTGGTGGGGGGGGGGAGAAGTTTGCGCTGAACCTGTCAGCTAGGATGTTGGCAATGTCTGTGGGTTTGATGTATTTTTTTTGTCATTTTGGACTAATTCTGAGCATATCTGGGAATTTCCACCCAGGTTCCTAACATAACTAAAGAAAGCCTTGTGATTATCCTTAGTGTCCTGTGCAATTTTTCTCTCGAAGCTGGCCTTAGACGATTTTATTAGTGCCCGTAGTTTTTTCCTAATACTGATCAGAGATGCCTTCCCTTTTTGGTATTTTGCTCTATCATGTAGTAGCTTCCTCCTTTTATTGTATAGTTTATGGCTGGGGTCCACCAGACAGGACGTTTGCCTTTGGAGGGTTGGGTCTTGGTTTTATTTGGGATTGCATGATCCATGCATTCCTGAAGGTGTTCATAGAATGCGTTTATAAAGGATTCTGCGGTCTGGGACGTATTTTCCACAGGCTCTGGGGCTTTGAAGGATTCCACCTCAGTTTTGAGGAGTGTGAAATTTGCTTTAGAGAAGTTTTTCACTGTGGTTTTCTGGGCAGAGGGTGGGGTCAGGATGTGAATATCCAGTGAGATTAGTTTATGGTCTGATCTTACCAGTGAGGGATACACTTCTGGTCTGGAGCATAGAGTCCCCATGTTGGTGATGATCAGGTCCAGTATGTTTTCCCCTCTTGTGGGAGTGGTAACAAGTTGTTCCATAGCATTTGGGTTTATAAATTCTAGGAACCTTTGGGCTAGGGTGTTGGAGCTAGAGTAATGCTCCCAGTCTATGTTTGGGTAGTTGAAATCGCTCAATATAATGGTGTTTGGAGAGACCTTCATATTTTCCAGTGTTCTCAGGAAGGCCGAGTGGGGTTCCTGGGTTTGGGAGGGTGGTCTGTAGAAGGCTATAAACTGGAAGGCAGTTTTACCCACTGTTAGTTCACATGGATAGTCTCTGATGCTTCGTGCTGTGCCACCAACCTGGAGGTGTGGGTATCTTTGACGAATATTGATACTCCCCCTCCTTTTGTGGTTCGGTCCAAGTTTTGAGGCCGAAAAGCATGGTATGAAGTATAACCTGGTAGTGCTGGGGTGCTCTTGGGAGCCTTGAACCAGGTTTCTGTTACTGCACAGATATCGATGTTCTCCATGCTAAGGAGAGTTTCGAGGGCATGCATCTTGAGGTTTAGACTTCTGGCACTGAGTAGCATTACTCTTAGTTTCTTATCACTTGTGATACCTATGGAGGTGGGTTTGTCTTTTGAGCCTTGCCTAAAAAAGGCACTATGGGGGAAGCAAGAGCCTTTGCCAATATCCGAAAGCCCAGGGGTGACAGGTGCAAGCCGTCCCTAGCGAAGCATCGTGGCTTGTCGAGCATGTCATCCCAGGCTGACAGGCATTGGATCCCCTTTGAATGACACCAATACTTTAGCCAATTGTTGAAATTGATCATCTTGTCTTCATATTGTGGCATCATTCTTGGTGAGGGTAAGATGCTACTCAAGGTCAGGGTCATACCGGCCTGGGCTACATGCTCAGAGAGCTCCTCTTTGTCTCTTTTCATGTAGTCCAGGGACGTACGTCTCAGGTCATTCACACCAGCATGGACCATGACCCAGTCATATTTGTACTTGCCTTGGAGTGACCTGAGTGCTTGTGTTATGTGGTGGATTCTAGTGCCAGACAGGCAGCTCACCATGACCTTCTCCTTGTTCGGCCTGGTGAGCGGGACGTCAGTGTGCCTGACGGTAGAGTCACCTATTACAAGTGTATTAGGTGTGTTGTTTAGCCTTAAGGGCTGTGACTGTTCGGCACACCGGCTTTGTGAGCTATGTGTTGCACGTGTTTTGTTTTGGCGTAGCGGTTGCTTGGGTGTCTGCTTTGGAGGTCTCTGCTACTTAGGCAGATTTTTATTTAGAGCCTCCGAGTATGTTTTTGTGTGTTTATGTGTTTGGTTTGCTGTCGTGGTAGGTCTATGTGAGACTGGAATTGTAGTGAGTGTGGTTTCCTTCTCCTCCTGACTGGTTACGCCAGTACTGAGTTGAGAGAGCTTAGCCTCCAGTTTGGCTATATGGTTGCATCTCTCACATGTGTTGGAATTTGTTGGGAGGAGGAGAGGGTTGTCTGTGTACATGAGGCAGTTGTAACATTGCCTCAAGATTCCCAGATTCATCATCTGGACCAGAGCGGAGATTGACAACTGACCTTTGGACATGCTAGAATAGTATTGGGAATTCCTTTATAATTGAAAAAAGGGCCAATGGGGAACAAGGTACTCAAGGGGAGTTTGTGAGGGTGTAGTGTTTTTAATTTTTTAGTGCTGACTTATATAATTGCTTCAGTGAGCAAGTGCCAGGTAACTTAAATGCACTGTCTTACAGGTAACTTAAATGTAAAAACAACAAACAGTAACTTTCAAGTGAAACAAGGAAATAAATACAGTAAGCAATGCAAATATCACTAGGGATCCACAGAAGCGCTGAAAAGCCGCGTTCTAGGTGGAATTAGCTTTTCAGGGAAATAACAAGCATACAAACAAAGCTAGATTCAGCAGGCCTGGATCTAGTCTATGCTACAGCAAACAAGGTGTACCAGTTTCAGTAAAAAACAGTTCAAATATGCAGGCATTATAAGCCTTTAACCAGAAATTCCCAGCTCAGAAGGGCAGAGTCCAGCCTCTCCTCCCACAAGAGTGCAGACCACGAACCTTCTTAATGTAAAATAACTGGCCTGAAGCCCAAGTGCTTAAACCAGAACTAATACACTTTTAGAATAACAGACACTGAGCCCTCAATCAGCGGTTCCCAACTTAGAAGGATGTAAGCTACCTGTCCTGCCACCACAGTGCAGGCCACAAACCTTCCTAATGTAAAACAACTGGTCTGAAGCCCAAGTGCTTAATCCAAAAGACTTAGAATGATAGCTACACTTTAATCATGTTACTACCAAGCAGTAATAAATACAATTGAATACTTTAAAGAATGCCTGGAGTAGTGCTCAAGTTATACAAACAAAGCTAGATTCAGCAGGCCTGGATCTAGTCTATGCTACAGCAAACAAGGTGTACCAATGTCAGTAAGAAGCAGTTCAAATATGCAGGCACTATAAGCCTTTAACCAGAAATTCCCAGCTCAGAAGGGCAGAGTCCAGCCTCTCCTCCCACAAGAGTGCAGACCACAAACCCTCTTAATGTAAAATAACTGGCCTGAAGCCCAAGTGCTTAAACCAGAATTAATACACTTTTAGAATAATAGACACTGAGCCCTCAATCAGCAGTTCCCAACTTAGAAGGATGTAAGCTACCTGTTCTGCCACTACAGTGCAGACCACAAACCTTCTTAATGTAAAACAACTGGTTTGAAGCCCAAGTGCTTAAACTAAAAGGCTTAGAATGAGTTACACCAAGCAGTAATAAATACAATTGAGTACTATTAAGATGACGCAAAAGCAAAATAAAGTAGGAAGAAACACAAATACAGTAAAAGCAGATAATTTTTTTTTTTTTTTTGAGTGAGCAGGTGAGATGGGCCCAGGAGTTACAGGACTGAAACAAGTGCAAATGCGGCCTTCAAATAAGAAAGTTGAGAGAGATGGAAGACCGCCCAAATGGCCAGTAACTACAAATTCTGGGCCAGAACCACTCCTTATGTGGTAGACAGGCTACCTAATGCTTACCACTCCCACTGATAAGCTAGAAGGCTTCCCTCCAACACAGAAAGGCTTGGGGGGCTCAGAAGCTTACAAACAGTCCTGGATACAGCAAATCTGTATCTGGAACACTAATTACAGGAAAGGTAGGTAACAGGCTTACAATTTTTTTTTTCAGAAAAGTAGCAAAAACAGTAGTAAAAAGAATTCACATGCAGTGCAAGCTGGCCCACTTGAGTATGTAGCAATATTAGTCCACACATAGTTTGAAAAAATGTAATTAAATTAAAAAGGACTAAAAGCAAGTGCAGAAAGGGTTTATTAGGCAGAATGCGGTAAAGAGATGGGACTGGGGGAGTGTCCTAGATCAAATCTACAGTGGGGCGGGCACTGCAAAAGCCACCAAATTTAAACTACAACCAAGAACAGGGATGGGGGGTGGAGAAGACAGTTTCAACAGAGATGTGAGGAATCACAGTGCAAATTATAAAACCAGAAAAATATATACTGATCTCTGTATATTTGCAGAACAGTAAGACAACAGATATCTAAGCAACAATTTAGCTCTATAATACAGAATAATGCAGAAAAATATACTCAGCTCTATATATTTGCAGATAGTCTTGTAAGGCTCTCTCTCAGTGCACAGGTTCCAATTTAAATTTAGTTACAATTTAATCAGGCTACTAACAAGCAGTAATAAAGGCAGCAGAATAAATTTGAGTACTTTTAAAAGAGGCAAAAGCAAAATAAGGTAATAAAGTAGGAAGAAACACAAATACGGTAAGGCAGATAAAGTGCAAAATTTTTTTTTTTTTTTTGAGATGGAGGAAACAGAGCAGATTAAGGTACTATAGGGGAATGCCCTTCCCAAGTGCTCTCTCTCTACACTGCAGAGGAGATGGGAATGATAAGAGTATCCAAAATCAAAATATGATCTCACTGTACTCAGTTGAGTGAGCGAATGAGATGGGTCCAGGAGGAATGTGCAAAAAGAGATTTACAGCATGGGCGGGCAATTCCAAAGCCACCAAGATTAACGCCACAACAAGAAACAGGGAGGGTGGGTGGGGAACTACTGCAGAGATTCAGAGACGCACACAATATTTACTCACTCAAATCTTAAATAAGTGCAGAAAATATACTTAAATCAGCTTATGTCCAGTTGATATATGCAGACAAGTCTCAGTAGCCAGCAACTCGATTACTAGAAATGTAACCAACACAGATTTTAATGTTAGCAGAAACCCCCAAGATAATTAACACTAACAAAGGAATTTCAAAGCTGTCTAACAACTTTCAGTGAGCTCAGATGGCTAACTGCAGAGATTCAGAGACACACACAATATTTACTGAATCCAAGACACACAATATTTACTCACTCAAATCTTAAATAAGTGCAGAAAATATACTTAAATCAGCTTATGTCCAGTTGATATATGCAGACAAGTCTCAGTAGCCAGCAACTCGATTTAAATGTAAAAGAAGGCAATTGCAATTGCGAAATACATTGTAATTAAGGAAACCATAGATACATTGTAAGAGAAGAAATGTATTTTATTTTATTTGACATTTGTTAACTGTGTTAGTCTGACTGGGCAGAGCCCTTTTTCAGCAGAGACCCGAGGAGAAAAGCTCCAGTATTATATTACCTAAACATTAATTAACATAGTAGTTGCAAAAGGAAAAAATAACAATGAATAACATTATCTGTACATAACTAGTTCACTTTATACATAAAAAACACAGACTGTAGAAAATAAAGTACAAGTAACTCAGAGATTTATCATCAGTGATACAGACAGGATAATGGGCATATACATAAATGTAGAAAACAGAGTGATCCGTTTTAAGTATATTTATAAGAAACTTGTAGTAAGAGAGGGATATTGAGATAGCACAAAGTAAAGAGTATATTAGGTGGAGAAGTAAGGTGTGTGATTGAAGCAAGTATAGAGTAGAAATTAAAAAACAGAGTAAACAGTAAATGGAGTAAGAACTAGAAAGAAAGAGAACAGGTAGGGAGGCAGTGATAGGACAAGTATGGTAGTATCAGAGAAGGCAGCAGTTTATGGTAGAGGAAGATCGCTTATGTTGGATCATGGCAGAGACATGTCCATGATTTGTGGAAGTAGTCTTTAATTGCTATTTTAAAGGTGTTGAGGTCCGTGATACATCTGACATTGAAGTGTTTTGTTCCATGCATTTGCTATGGAATAGCTATAAAGTAATTTACCAATATTTTTGTTGGGCATGTAGACTTGCAATAGGTTTTGTTGAGAGCTGTGGAGAGAGCGTTTGGGAGTATAAGACTGGCTGAGAGTGGAGAAAGAGGGACAGGAAGAAGGTTGATATAGAACTGAATGAGCCAAGATAAGCTGTGGAATTAGGATTTGGTGATGAAATTCTAGTCATTGCAGGTTTCTTAGGGTGATGCAGTGGTGGGTGCGATAAGGTAGTTTGTAGGCAAATCAAGATATTTTATTATAGGTGAGTTCTAGTTTAGTGAGAATGTTTGATTGGAGGTGTATGAAAATAGAGGCTGCATAGAGCAGTGTGGGGATTAGAAAGGCTTGTGCAAGGGAGAGTCTGGAAGCTTTTGTAGGGTGTTTATTATGTCTGTAGAGCAGACCTAATTTTTGATGGGTCTGTTTATGCACTGCTGAGTGTGTAGATCTAATTTAAGATGGTCATTGATTATAACACCAAGGAGTTTGATGCGGTATTCAGATGAGATGCTGGCATTATTCAGAGAGCAGATGGAGAAGGAAATTTTGTAATGGTGAAGGAAGTTAGGGAGAAACAAGAGGAGTTTAGTTTTCTTAGGGTTCAGTAGTAACTGGTGGGAAGTAAGCCATCTTTCGACAGAGTGGTGGGATTCTTGGGTGAGGGTATAAAGGTGTGTGATATTGTCAGAGGAGGAGATAATTGTGGAATCATCGGCATATTGAATGATGGTCGAGAATGGACAAAAAGAGTGGAGGTCATTAATAAAGATGTTGAAAAGTAGGGGACCAAGGATGGAGCCTTGGGGCACCCCAGTTTGTACTGATAGAAAGGGAGAGAAGTTGGACTGCCATTTCACTTCCTGGAATCTGTTTGAGAGATAGCTGGAGAACCATGATATAGCAGAGTTAGAGAGGCTGAGAGAAGCAAGTTTGGATAATATTAGTGTATGTGAAACAGTATCAAAGGCTTTGGGTATATCTAGAAACAAGCAGGAAACTAATTTATTGTTATCACGTGCTTTTGTGATGGTATTAATAATGGAAGTTTGAGCAGTAGTAGTACTGTGCTTTGTCTGAAAGCCGTGTTGTGTGGGGGGGTAAGGAGATTTTCTTGGCGAATATGATCAAGAAGCTGTTTGCGGTACAGTTTTCGAGTATTTTAGACAGGGGAGATAAGATGGAAATAGTTCTGAAATTAGAAGGGTCTGTTGCAGTACCACCTTTATGCAGTGGGATAACATAGAATTTATCCAGATATCAGACACAGAGCTTTCCTTGATAGATCTATTGATTAGTATAGAGATAGGGAAAGCAATAGAATTGGCAGCTAATTTTAGGAAATGAGGTGGGGATCGGTTTAAGAGAGACAGTGGGGGAACTGGTAGTGATAGGTGGTGGGGGTAGGTAATAGTATCAGTTTTGGTGAGGTTGCGGATGGAGTTGAAGGAATTTAGAAGTGTAGCTGTCTCAGAGAAGGAGCTTTTTGGGCAGGGATTAGGGGGAGATGGGCACCCAAGATGCAATAACTTATTAACAGATTGCCAGAATTTTGTGGGGTTAGAGTGAGGGTTAAGTGATTTATGGAAAAAAAACTTGGTCAAGGATGACCTTTTTTTTGTTTAAATTGCAGAGCTCTCTGTAGATATGAAGATCAGAAATGGATTTGGATTTGTTCCATGTTTTCCATGCACTGTCTCTCTTACTCATTAGACTTTTGGTGTCTTGTGTGAGCCAGGGGGCATACTGAGGTTTAATCCTTAGTTTCCTGATAGGAACTAGGGAATTGTGAGTGTATCTAGGAAAATGTTATTAAAGGCAAGGACAGCATTCTCTAGGGGAAGGATGTGAAGGAAGGACCAGTTAATTGATGAGAGCAGGCTGTTGAAAGTGTCGGGATTAAAGTTTGAGAGTTTACATCAGTCTTTGAATTGATGGGGTTTGTGCATTTGAGATGAGTTTCTAAGTATGTAGGTGGGATAGTGATCACTAAGTGTGTCAGAGTGGAGAGGTTATGGTACAGATTGGGATTGGAGGTGAGGACCCAGTCTAGTGTGGAGGTATAGTTACTGTGTTTATTTAGTCAGGTTGGGTTTGAGATCAGCTGGGAGAAGCCAAAGAGGTTTATGGAGGAGTTTGGACTTTCAGTGGTTAGGGTGTCCCAATCAATGTTTACATCTCCCAAGACAACAGTCTCATAGGTGATGTTTTGGGAGGTACAAGAGAGTGTTCTAAGATAAGGATGCTATTTCTAGGGGGATTATAGGTGGAAGCAATAGCTAATCTTTTGTGACTGTTTAAATGACAGTTGGCTATAAGGATTTCAGCAGGATGAAAGTCTGGGGGAGTGATTGAGAGAGGTTGCAGGATATGCTGGTTAGAATAAAGGATAGCCACACCTCCACCTTTCTTTTTGAAATAAATGGATAGTATAATTTTGGTGTGGCATTGCAAAAACTTTTGACTTTATGGGAAATTTTTAAAAACCTATGGAATAGGCATAGGAACAAGTTAAGTGTTGGCTAATGGATGAGAAAGCGATAAAGTAAGAGTAGAGAGAGGAGTAAAATGGCTGCTTGATGAGTAACATATCTGTGTTGGTGATGAATGCAGGCATTTTGAATTGTAGGAAAGTTGCTCATGTGGCAGGATGAGAAATATGGGTGAAAATTACAGTGGATATGATGTACACAGACTTGGTAGTAATACAGATATGTAAGGTATGAATTAAGGCAGTATTAGTTAAAGGGGGAAAAAGTATTAATATTAGGAAATGTAATTTTGAGATTAAATACATAGTCAGGTAAATGTTTCAGAGATCCAATGAAAACTGGAGGGGTATAGTTTTCTAAACAGGAAATAAATGTATTAGGGAGAAAGTTTGGAAGGCAGGATGTTGATCAATAGTGTATTGAAAAAAAAATAGATCAGATATTATATGGCTGGCATGTGGAACTTGAATTGAATGTCTTAGAAAGACCTGTATATTTAAATCATTCTCATGTTCTGGGTAAAATGTTGTAGTATTCTTCACCTGAAGGATCTCCTGCCAAGGATAGTCCAACATCTAGCCAGTATACCAAAGCTTTCAACCCTTATAGGTACCATATATCACATGTATGCTCCCCATGCACAAAGTAGGGCATAAAATTGACTTGCAGATCCAAGCACTCAGATCTTCTTTGCCACCAGTCCAAATGCCATTATCGAATGTTGGTCTGTGCTCCCTTCTGCTGTGCTGGTTACCAAGCTGTTTTTCAATTAAGTGCCCCTTTGGGGTTTCTTCTCTTCATTTTCTTATTGTTTGCTATTGTATTCATGTCATCCAGGATGGGAAAATGTCAGTGTGAGTGGCAGATTGCCCATCAAGACCATGATGACCAGTGTCTTTTTTCTTTGTTTGGATGCATCCCGCGAACATATGCCGTTTTCTTTGAGGTGTTTGTGCCTGAGATCGTGTGTAGTCGTTTCTCCTCTTTGTTCATTTACCCGGAGAGCCAATGTCTTAAGTTGTTTTCTCATGGTGTTATGGTGGAATCCTCTCATCCTGATGGCCAGTCATCTGCCAAGAAAAAGGCCAAAATGTCCGGCCCAATCTGGCTGCTGTCCAATCTCCCTGGGATGTCTGTTTAGAGGCTGTTGAAATCAGTGAAGACTGTCCAGTGCTTGCTTCAGATTCCTTTTCTGCAACCCCATCGGAAGCTGGCATGGATCCATCTTCTTGCATGTCTTCAGAGGCTTTTCAAACATCTGTAGCTGACGTTGAAATAGAACCTTGGCTGATGATATCTGAGGGACTGAAAGGGATTCCTCAGATTTTAGTGTGGTAGGAAATTTCTGCAACCTGACATAGTCATGTTAGGGTCTGACCCTCCGAGGGTGTTTCAAGTGAACATCCGCAGAGAAAGAAACGAAAGACAAAGCATATTTCCTCTGTTGGCAAGGATCCCCAAAGTGAATGGTAGGATTTCATTCATGGTTTAATGCTTTGATGGCCTTGAAGCCACCTCAAGAAGTCTCTTTTCCTGCTCCCCCTAGTCTTTCACTCCAGTCAAGAAGCCTAGGTAACTGGATTCCTCAAGTGAGGATCTGGACTCTGGGAAAGAATCCCTTGCTTACTCTTCCCAAATTCCTTCCCCCTTGGACTGTGGCTCAGAGGAGGGAGTATTCCTTAAGTCCAGACTTCCTTTTGGAAGAACTCTCCATCAAGGTTACCATTGCCGACATGCTGGACTATTTTAAATGTGATTGTTCCCAGGTATCTGATATTCAAAGAATGTATTGAGCTCTTACAGATGAAGTCTCCCAATCAAACTGCTGTTCCTCCTGTTCTGCTGCCTTTTTAGATGCGTTTTCTGCATCTTCTGTAGCCCCTGACTCTCAGACTTCTGCACCAAGAAAGCCGGTTAGGTTTTTACAAGGTGCCTTAGGAATGCAAATTTCTTTATAAATGTCCTTCTGGTGTCTCTTCTCTAGTGTCAGTTTCTTCTGAGAAGCCATCCAAGTTGTTACCCTCCTCAGTGCTGCAGCCCTTCTGATAACTGCCTTGTCCTTTAGGGACGTTAACTACCAGACTTGTTTTGGCTGTCCCTTCTCAGGTTTCTAATGTGGTTTCTGACCTTCCTGACTCGAGGGGAAGGCTTAGCCTCTTTCCTTGCTGGGCTTCCCTTTGCAAGTTGCTTTCCATTCAGTCAAATGCAGCTGATGCTTCTTCCAGGGCTGCTGCCTTTGATTCAGGTATGAGACATTATTCTTGGCTTCATCTTTAGGCTTTGCCTGGTAACACGAAGGCCAAACTTTTGGATGCTCCTTTGGATAGCAAAAGTCCTTTTGGTTCTGCTGCTGCTGACTTCCGAGTCCCTATAGGATAAGTGCAAAGATTTACAGGAATTCAAACATGTATTCCTAAGATTCAGAGGAACTATCCTTTCATATCTGCCATTGTTTGTTGGCAATCTCACCCTCCTCTTAAGGGTAAGAAGAGGTTCTTCTGCCAAGTCTACTCAGACTCCTGCCTCCCAGAAACCTTTTCAGGACAAGCATAGTTCTGTTTGACAGTTTGCATCCCCCTCCCCTTCAGCCAGGTTCCCTTGCCTCTCCTCCTTTCCCTGCCATATTGGTTACGAATCACCTTTGAGTTCTGTCCATTATCCAGTAGTGATATTTCATGGTTTGGGAGTCCCTTCCTCCCTTTTCAGGCATTCTTAACTTTCTTGGGAACAGCTTTCTCTCTTCCCAGGGGTTCTTCAATCTTTCTTGGATCAGGGCACCATTCAAGCTGTGCATCCCACCCAGGTAGGGAAAAGATTTTATTCCAGAATGTTTTTGTTCCCATGAAAGGAAAGTGCATGGAGATGAATTCTTACTCTTTCCCTGCTAAACCCCTCTTTCAAGATTCCTTCCTTTTGGTTATCACTATGGACATTGTTTCCTCTTCTACTCGCTCAGGCCTTTCTGGTGTCTCTGCATCTCAAGGATGTATACCTTCACATCCTCAGCCATCCTCTTTTGAGGAGATGTTTGTTTCTCTGCCTCTTCCTTGCATTTTCAGTTCTCTGCTTTGTCCTCTGGCCTCTCTACTGCCCCTCCGGTATTCAACAAGTGCCTCGCTCCTGTTATTGCTTTTTGCTGGATTCAAGGTATTCATATTTCCCTGTCTAGATGATCTGCTTATTCAAGCTGCTTCTCCCAGTAGTCTGTTTCAGGATCTCGGGTTTACTACTTGCCTATTACATAGTCTGAGGTTCACCATAAACCTCCAGAAATCAGTTCTGATGCCTCCCCAGGATAATATTTTCTTTGGCTGCAGGCAGCTCATAAACTTGTATCTGGTCACTGTACATATTACTCTGGTGTTCTTTATTTTTTTTCTGAATTTATGTATCATTTGTGATGTTCCAAAGCTTATACTACAGTTGACACTACATATGGTAATTCACTGTTGATTTATTTACCACTAACAAACACCCTGCTTTTTACATTTAGATAGTGTCCTCCGCATTCCTGCTTACCAGCTAAGTCAGCCCTCATTCACTTTAAAATATACTGTAATGCAAGGTCCTTAACACCTGGCTGTGAAGGTCCGACCCTGTTACCTGTTTGAAGAGCTGGCATTGCAGTAACTTTACACAATATGAACAGTCTTTAGAATAAATTGAATGATTAACTTATCTCATCAAGATTTTGATATACAGAGTGAAAAGATTGAGCCTTTTTTTTTCTAGCAAGTCTTAGGCTGATTTTTATCATGAAAACTGTGTCATACCTCTCCTACTGAACCTAGTTAATACAGTGCAGCCAAAAACACTATTGGACCTATTGTTAGATGCAATTTCACTTCTAAGTTACTATCACAAGTGCACCATTATGCTCTATCCATAATGAGTAAGCATGTTAAAATGATATGAACTATGTATGGATATCAACTGGCCGTTTATTGGGTACTGCAGTGAGAAGTCAGCCTTATTAATCATCTGGCAGATTCGCTAGTCTTGCTATCATCATTGAAATTTGGTAGTTGCCAAAAACAGTTATTAAAAATGGAGTTGTCTTTTGAGATACTGAGAAGCAGACTGCTGTAAAGCCGTGAAGACTAAAGCTGTGAACTGCTAGTGAGTTTAATTGTATATAGTCCTAGGTTTCATTCTTTCAGTCACTGCTGGCATATACTGTATGACTCTGAGCAAATCATTAAACCAGGCAACTGCTCTTAGGCCAGTCCTGTAAAGGAAACTTGCTCCATCTAGCCTTGCATGGTTAACAAGTGAATAAAAATAAGTAGATAAAGGAAACTTAGCTCTTAATAGTCAAAAGGCAAAGCTTCATATTTTTTGTACTCCTGCTAAGGTAACTGCTGTGTTTTATTTATTTTACATTAGTTGACTGGGATAGTCTAACTGGATTTATGTCCATTTTCAGTAGAGTCTTGGGGAGATAAGCTCCAATAGATTACTAGACTACTAACATACACATACTAGTTGTTATACAGTTAAATACTACAAATTTTAAACAGTTCAGGAATCTTCACAGTTTATACAAAAAACATGTTACAAGCCTTAGATAAGATATTTTAGACTTTATGTACAAGACTTCATTAGTAACTAGAAAGTCATTGTTAAACAAATGCATACTTCAAGTTTCAACAGTTCAGCAATTCTCACAGTTTAAACAATACTTGTTGCTTGCCTTAGGTAGGATGCTTTTGAACTATATGCAGAAGAATTTAACTAGGTATTTTAAATTATCTGTATTAGGATAAGATATGTTTTTGCCAGGGATAGGCCTTGATCTAAAAAGACACAGATAGAGCAGGAATTAGGTTTTAAGAGAGGGTATTTGGGATATATAGTATGAGATTAGCCTGGATTTGTACAGGGACATAACAATGGGTTTTAAGATAGAGTTTCAGATTGTGTTTAAAAAGTGTAAATGAAGACAGTGATGTCAGTTCATGGGAAAGTTGGTTCCAATACTTTCCAACTGCATTTGAGCACAGAGCATCTCCTGCCATGTTATTAGATTTACATGTTGATACAAGTAGTTTATTAGATAAGCGTAAAGTTGAAAGGTTCTTATATTGGGTAATGATACTCGTAAGTATTGGTAGTTTGGAAAAGGGTTTTGTGCGCAATGGAGAGTTGTTTGAAGTGAATCTGATTCAGAAGCTCTAACCAGCCCAATTGTTTCAGATTATGGCAGTGATGGGTCCTAAAGGAGGAAGCAGTAGCAAATCTGGCAATGCTATTGTAGCTTGTTAAGGTTATTTTTTGATAAATTAGTATATATGGAAGAAGCATAGAGAAGTGTGGAGATAAGGTGGAAATAGGCAATAGTGTTTCTGGCTAGTGGGGAGAGAAAGAGTTTTATCCTATAGAGGGAGCCTAGTTTCCTGTTGGCTGTTTTTATGGTATTGTTGATATGGGTTTCAAATTTCAGTTTATCAATGGTTACCCCTAGAAGTTTAGTTGTTGGATCGGGAGATGAGTGTACCATTATTGGATAAGACTGTAAAGTTCATTGGGAGTGATTTATGGGTAGGAGTGAAGAGGAGGAGTTTGTTTTTTTGGGGGTACAAGAGGAGGCTGTGTTGTAGAAACCAATTTTTTGTTGTACTGAACATTGAGTTAGAGTCTGTATTTGGGATTGAGATATAGCTGAGCAGATTATTGTTGAATCATCTGTGTATTGTACACATTTAAAGGAATAGCTAGGTTGAGGTCATTGATAAATATTGAGAAAAGGAGGGGGCCCAGTATAGAGCCCTGAGGAACACCTAGGGTAACTGGGAGATGGGATGAGAGGTTGCTGACCCATAGCACTGCCTGCTGTCTATTATGAAGGTAGGACTAGACTAGAACAATTTTATAGTCTTTGTGTCCAGAGAAAGGGATTTTAGAATATTGAGAAGTGGTGGTTGACCATGTTGAATGTATTTGAAAGGTCGATGAAAAGTGCTGAAGAGAGAAGATTGTTATTACTGTTTTTATTGATGCTGTCAGTGAAGGATATGAGTGCAGTTGTACTGTGGAAAGGCCTGAAGCCATGTTGAGATTTGGCCAGTAAATTGTCCTGGAGTAGGTGGTCTAGCAACTGTCTGTGGATGCACTTTTCCATTATTTTAGCTAATGGGGAAAGTAGAGCTATGGGACAGTAGTTAGAATATTCTCTGGAGTTTCCACCCTTGTGTAGGGGGATAATGTAGGAGATTTTCCAGATGGTGGGAATAGTGTTTTCTTGTATGGTTCTGTTTATCAGCAATGATACAGGATAAGCTATGACTCTGGCTGCCTTTTGCAGGTATTTAGCAGGTAGCTGGTCAGCTGGGGGGGTAGTAGGTTTTAGTTTACTTAAGAGGTTGCAGATGAGGGAAGTTGGGACAGGTTGCAGGTTTAGAGTTGGGAGAGAGTTAGTATTGGTTGGAACAGCAGAGCTATCAGCTGTTAGTTGATTAGGAAGTGTTTGGATGGTCTCAGTGAAGAAGGTATTAAAAGCATTAGTAATTTGCTTTGGATTGTCGGAATTTGATCCTATAGGGGGTGGTGTTGCGGATTGGCCTGGTTGAAGTAGTCTGTTTATGCTAGCCCAGAACTTTTGTGGATTATTTTGGTTGGTCTGTTGGAGGTGGAAGTAAACGTTTTTTTTATCTTCAAGTATAGCTTTCTTAGTCTCATTTATTTTTTGCCTGAATTGTTGTTGGTCTTCGGGGTTTTTAGTTGTTCTCCATATTGCCCAAACTTTATTTCTGTGTTGAATTTTCTGCCTGGTTTTCATTGTAAGCCATGGGGCGGGTTTAGATTTAATTTTGATGGAATGCTTTGGTGCATGGTGGTTAAGGATTGTTAAGAATTTTGAGTTAAAGTAGATGTTCATCGTGCATACAGCTGCAGTAATCACATATGGGTTCTCTGCTGTCAGGCGGTCCCTTGGTCGGCCGAATTCCAAAGTCTAGGTCCGGCGTCGGTTGATGTCGCTCTCCTTCCTGACGTCAGTGCGGCAGGGGTATATAAGACACAGCCGACGCCATTTTCTTCAGTCTTTTTTGCCGCGTGGTGCCCGAAGCAGAAGCAGTTCGCAAGTGCCGGTCGGCCAGCTCCTGAATTTACGAAAAATTGGAAACCGAAGTCTTCATTAAAGCTAAGTACCCCATTGGGGAAACTTTTCTTGCCTCAGACCGATGTCAGAAAAAGTTAACAATTGTATTTCTTGTGGGAAGCAAATACCGCATAAGGATTTCCATTCCCTCTGCATACCTTGTTTAGGCCCAGACCACGACGTCTCGGGCTGTCGCTTTTGCGCGACATTCAATAAACGCACTATTAAGCGTCGGGCGGAGTTCGCCCAACACTTTTTTGGTATAGCCTTTGATTATAAAATGTCGTCGGAGACTCCGACTACCGTTTTGACCAAAAAACGCAAGGACAAGGACCGACACCACACCAAAACCGGCTACACGTGGTCCGGTGCTCAGCGAGACGCCTATGCAGTCCCTGACTACCAACGACTCTTCTTTGGCGGTGTCTCCTGTAACCGAGACCGCAGGTACCTCGGCCCATACCCAGACTTCAACCACTGAAGCCACTGTGAGCGTTGAGCCTCTGAATGTGGACAGGTCCACTTCCACCCATGGTGTCTTTAGACCCTCATCTTCCTTTTCCATTAAGGCCTTTACTAAGTCCAAATCAGCCAGGCATCCTAAGAGGCCTGTTGCACAGGGCCCATCTCCAGGCCCCATGCCTAAAACGCAGATGCTTAAAATGGCTGGGGATTTAATTACTCTTATCAGGGGTTCCCAACCCCCTCCAGACAAGAGACCCAGAGTGGAGGAAGATTCTCCCTCTTCTGATCAGGGCTCCATTTTTTCAGAACATTCTGATGTAGAGGAACACTCTTACTCCCCTTTTGAAGATTCTGATGCAGAGCAGTCCATTCCTTCTGTATCTCCTCCTGAGGATTTTTCCTTTGGAGAAACCTTGCACACCTTGAGGGAACACTTCCATTGGGAAGGCCAAGACTTTTCTGATTCCAAGAAATGACTTAGGGAATTTCTTTTGTTACCTCAACACAGACCTCTGGCAATTCCTCCTGTCTTGGACATTCTTGATGATGTTTATTCGGAGGCTTGCCTTAATCGGGATTCCCTGCCTCCTGCCCCAGTCAAGCCTGATAGGTACTACAGAGTTCCTAGCTCTCACCAATTTCTTTACAAAAGTCATAATGCTGACCCTGAAACCATTTCTGAAGGCCCCAAGGGAATGAAGGCCTCTACTGCTAAGAATCCACTACCTTCCGAAAGAGAGTCAAGATCCTTAGAAAGGTGGGGAAAAAAGGTATATACCTCGGCCACCCTAGCCATGAGGGCCTTAAATTGTCAGTTTCATATGCTTAAATATCAGCAGTTTCTTTTATCACAATTAAGAAATAAAATGTCTCAACCTGAACAACCAGATTTGAAGGAGTTGCAGGATATGGTGCATGGTGCAGAACAAGTGGGTAAACACACCTTACAATGTGGCTATGATGCCCTAGAGGCCTCAAGTAGAGCTGCTGTTACAGGATCAGTCATTCGTAGACATGCATGCCTTAGGGAACAAATCTTGCCTGATCATGTGAAAGCTAAACTACTAGATGCTCCTTTACAAAAGGATGTGCTATTTGGTACTAATGCTGAGGAGATACTATGGAAAATGGAAGAAAAAGCCAAATCTATGCAAACTGTCAAAGCTTTTCTACAGGTTCAACCACCACGTTTTAGCAGAAATTGGCCTTCTAAAAACTGGTCCTTTCCAGCCACGGACAAGCCCCAAAGAGGTAGATACAGGTGCACAAGGGGCAGAGGACAATCACAAGGATCATATAGAGGCAGACAATGGCAAACTCCAGCACCAAGAGGTGGCGAAGACAGTGCACAACAACACAGGAAACAAACCCAATGACTTCCTCCTTTCCATGCCAAGCAAGTCTCAGCTGGCAGCACCCTTGGGAGGAAAGCTGGCACTATTTACAAGAAATTGGCATATTGTCACAACAGACAAATGGATCCTGGACGTTATAAACAGAGGCTACAGATTTCATTTTCACACTCTTCCAAAAATGAGAGGCATGCCAAACCTGCCACACAATCAAAGGGCAGAGGCACAACTACAAATTTCAAAGCTCGTAGATATGAAAGCTATTCAAGAGGTACCTACTCACGAACAAGGCCAAGGTTTTTATTCCAGGCTGTTTCTGGTACCAAGGAAAGGAACTGACTGGAGACCCATTTTGGACTTATCCATCCTAAACATATTCTTACTCATACCAAAATTCAAGATACTAAAATTACAGCAGCTTCTTCCCATGCTGGGCAAGGAGTTTTGGCTGGTAACATTGGACCTCAAGGAGGCATACCTGCATGTCCCAATCAGACAAAGCTGCAGAAGATACCTCAGATTTCTTGCAGGTTCAATCCACTATCAATTCTCTGCATTGCCCTTTGGCTTATCTACTGCGCCCAGAGTATTCACGAAATGCCTGGCATCAGTAATTGCCTACTGCAGACTTCAAGGGATACAAATTTACCCTTATTTGGACGACTGCCTGATCCAAGCGGACAGCAAGCACATACTTCTGGAGCATCTGGCTTATGCAACACTGTTACTGAATTTTTTGGGATACACAATCAACAAAGAGAAATCCAGGCTAACACCATCTCAGAAAATAACTTTCTTGGGTGCTAACTTGGACTCAAACACCCAGATGGCTTATCTTACGCCAGAAAAACAGGGGCAACTAACTCAGTACTTCAAAATACTAGCAAATTGTACCAGGCTTACTGCAAGGAAAATCCTGCAGGCTCTGGGCTTCATGGCATCTTGCATTCTTTTAATCCCATGTGCAAAGTTGCATATGAGGAAACTTCAATGGTACCTAAAAAACCTATGGTCTCAACACAGCCACAGTTTGGAGACAATAATACCAATAATTCCATGTTTGCAAAAGGAATTTCTATGGTGGGCCCAAGCATGTCAAACAAACACAGGTCTCCCATTCTGCAAGCCTCAAGCAAATCAAGTCATCACAACAGACACCTCAGATTACGCCTGGGGGGGCGCACATGACAGACAGGTGCATTCAGGGCAAATGGTCCCAAAAGGAAAAGCACCTTCACATCAATCAAAAAGAAATGCTAGCTGTGATAAATGCAATTACAGCTTTCAAGGACCTCCTGCATCCAGGACAATTATTGATAAGAACAGACAACACCACAGTAATGTGTTACATAAACAAACAAGGAGGAACACATTCATACCCCCTGTGCAGACTAGCCATGACACTTTGGAACTTGGCTCTGGAATGGCAAATCGAACTTCAAGCACAGTACTTGCCAGGTTTGGAAAACACGCTGGCAGACAATCTAAGCAGAAATATGACCGATCCACACGAATGGAAGTTGCATCCTCAAGTGTTTACAAAGATAATCCAAGCGTGGGGGTGGCCAGACATAGATCTCTTCGCCTCCCACAGGAATCATCAATTGGAAAAGTTTTGTTCAAGGATCTTTCATCCAAAGGCCTGGAGAGTGGACGCCCTTTCATTCAGTTGGACAGCATGGACACTTTATGCTTTCCCACCTCTACCTCTTCTGCCCAAGGTGCTCTTGAAAGCAAGAGCAGACAGACCGAAAATGATACTGATTGCTCCAGACTGACCAAGACAACACTGGTACCCACTCCTGAGGAGCCTAATACATACTCCTCCCTGGCACCTACCTCTAATGCCTCTTCTGCTGACTCAGCACAGCTACAAAACTCTTCACAGTCAGCTGAAAACACTCAATCTCGCTGCATGGAAAATTCCTTAACACCACAACAGACTCTACTGCCCAAGGAGGTGCAGGATGTCATTTTGGAGGCCAGAAGGCCATCTACTAGAAAGGCTTACTCCGCAAAATGGAAACTGTTTTGCTCTTGGAATGAGAAAAAAGGCCAGGACCCTAGAAAACTGAATTTGCCTCAGGTATTACAGTATCTAGCTGAGCTGCTGAACAGTGGACTTTCATTTTCCTCCATAAAAATCCATGCCTCAGCCATTTCTGCAGAATTCAACACTGATCCACCCTTATTCTCTCACCCACTCTTAAGACAGTTCCTCAGAGGGGCTAAGAATATAAGGCCACCAAGGGAACAACC
This sequence comes from Protopterus annectens, assembly GCF_019279795.1. Taxonomy (NCBI): domain Eukaryota; kingdom Metazoa; phylum Chordata; order Ceratodontiformes; family Protopteridae; genus Protopterus; species Protopterus annectens. Next base: position 675,481,453 of record NC_056733.1, read on the forward strand.
AGTGCCAGCCTGGGATCTTAATTACATTCTAGAAAAATTAACATTGCCTCCCTTTGAACCAGCTGCCTCAACAGATTTGCAATATTTGTCCTGGAAAACAGCATTCTTTCTGGCCATTACCTCAGCTCGTAGGGTTTCGGAACTACAAGCCCTCATGGCTGTGCAGCCCTTTCTCATCTTCCATCAGGACAGGGTTTCCCTTCGAACCAACCCGTCATTTATGCCTAAAGTGGTATCCAGGGTAGCTTTAAACCAAAGAGAGAAAACGAGGCAAGCACGGAAGACAATGGTGCTCGGTCCAAACCATGAACATGAGAACAAAAAGGGACCAGCACGCAACAGCAGCAAGATACAATTCCAAATAATAATTTATTGCAAGGTTGCTAAAAGTCAACCTTCCATAAACATGCACAAACCGGTTTCGGCTGTTAAAGCCTTTATCAATGTGACTTCTTCGTTAATCCAAAAACATTAGCATACACAAGCACCTTAACATCCTGGTCCTCCACTTATACCCTTATGTTAAAGTGGTATCAACCTATTGGAACTTGTATAATGGGTACATATACAGTGTACAAATGAGAACATATTCAGCAGAAATATGCTTATGGTACATATTTAAACCACATGCACCTGACATCCTGAAAATTTACAATTACTTATTCATGAATATTATTATTCATGTTTATAGAATAGATGGCTAATGTAATAAATAGCCAGAATATTCTTATGTTATTTATTTTTTACAAGATTCAAAAAAATTTATATTTTTGAAATGAGTCTGTATGGTGTATATGGAATGTGATTATGAGATAGTGACTTGAATGTTTAAGTGTCCGATGATCATTATTTGAACATAGGTATATAAATATAAGTGTATTGGTCAAAATAAATACAGGACATTTAAATTTGGTTTGGTTAAGCACCAACATTTATATTTTTATTTAAATACATATGTAAACAGGGGAATACTGTTTCGCTGTCTGACCAGGTTCAATATTGGTGTACAAAATTTTTTTGAAAAAGTGATATCTTAATTTTGGTATTAGGGTTATTGGTTCCGTTATGCTTTGGGTGACTATCGGTCCACTCAACAATTCATCAACAATATAGTTGACCCTATACAACAGGGCAATAGGTTATTGTGGCTTAAAGGATGAACATAAGAATAAGCATCAGGTTATACCCTTACGGTGGCACAAAAAACAAGTATATTTGATAATATTGGTTCTTTTTGTTGGTTCCACTTATTGTAAGGGCATTTTTGAAGATTAAACAAGTTTTGAAAGCCAGAAATGTGATATCCTTACGGTGGTCATTAACAAAGATAAAAAAGGATAGTAAAACTATCAACTCTCTTGCAAATAATACCACCTATTGTAAGGACAATAATATATAATAAATATTTAACATCCTAAAGCCCTATATTGGGGACCGTTTTGTCATACTCATGCATATATGGTAACTTTCTGACCTAGTAATATTGAACATGGTCACACATTTTGTATGATTTGAACTATTCTGGTCGGGCATACTAACATTACCCCCAATAAAGTTTTTATCAGGGTATAATATTAATAATTTTGGTGTTTCAATATACAAATAGGACATTAATTAGGATAAGTGAAAACAAATAAAAGGATTTTTTCATACCCTGATCATAATTATGGATTTAAATGATATCCTTAAAGGCCTTTCGGCAGACAAGGATAACTTAGAGGTATTTGGACTTAACACTGGCCAATTTTCTACGACAGATAGTGCCACAATTAATCTTAAAGAAAAATGTGGGACTATTTTTTCAAAGTTAAATAGACAAATGAAAACCCTCAGAACAAATATATGGCATTTAAAGCTTTTCAAAGCATACAAAATAAAAGATATAACACCAAGAGGACTTCGTATTAAGTTGCAACCCTTAGTGGCTAACATTGATAACGAATTAAGACAAGATTGGGCTACTGCCCAACATCAGGCATCCATGCTTTTTGTCGACAGTCTTTCCAAATACTATGAAAGAAACATTGAAACTCTAACTACAGAACTACAAATCACTTGCTTGGAAGCGGAAACATTTTCTAGTACAGATTACTATCAGGACCATTTATCTCAATTAGCTAAGGAATTGACAAACATAGAAGAAGAACTTAAGAAAAGAAAAATACACAAGTTCAACAGAGATTTAGGGGATTATGAAAAAGGTAAACCCTTTGTAACTCCAAAAAATGTGAGGTTCAGTGAGGGTATACAGAAACCACCTAGGGGAAAGAAAAGACCTAGACCTATTCTTAAAAAAACATGACAGTAGACACAATCTTACTTCTGATGATGATTTTTCATCTACCACAGAAGGTGATGTTTCCTCCAACCAGGCGTCCCCAGTAGCCAAAAGGAAGCAATTCATCCCTTTAGGGCCAACAAATGCAGGGCAGGGAGGAAGCACAAGCGCAGATTTGGGTACAACCAATCTCCAAACACTATTGAAACAAATAACAACACAATAAACAATGTACTCAATATCTCTTCTGTTGCACTTACGGAAGCTCAATATAAGGTGTTAAATAAAGGCCTTAATTTTGTACCCACATCACTGGTGTCTGAACATTTATTAGTTGATGATATTAATAACTTTTGTAGAACACTTAACCTAAAGCTGTTTTTTTCAGATGAGTCCATTTCTCAAAGATCTATTGGGTTCAGGTTTGGAAAATCTACATTTGTACCACCAATGGATAAATATGTCTCTATATTCAAGGATTGTGTCATGAAGGATTTACATTTTTCTAAGGAACGTGAGGGTTGTCATAATAATCTTAACCGACATGAACGTGAAGCACTTATGCAACTACAACAAAATAGAAATATTGTGATTACATCTGCAGATAAAGGTGGGGGTATTGTGGTTATGGACTACTTAAAATATAAGGCAAAGGCACTGAAACAGTTATCTCAAACGCAGTTTTATTTAAAGATGGTAGTGGATCCTACCCCCAACTTTAAAACTGATATTGATTCATTTATAGACTTAGCTGTTGAGGAGGATATAATCACCCCCCAAGTTGCCAGCCAACTGAAGGTGTCAGAACCAATGCCACAGTACCTGTATCTAATACCTAAAACACATAAAGATCTAATGAACCCACCAGGCAGACCCATAGTTTCAGGTCGTGGATCCCTTACTGAACCTTTATCTGCTTTTTTTGACGGAATATTTAAAGCCATTACTGTCAGTGGTCAGATCACGTATCCAGGACACAACACAATTTTTGAATATTATTGAAGACTCTCAACTGGAGGAGGATTGGCTGTTATGTACATTAGATGTAACATCTATATACACAAGTATTCCACACAAAGCTGGCATTTTGGCAGTCACGTACTGGTTAAATCAATCCAAGTTATATTCAACAGGATTTGATAATTTTTTGATCAAGCTAACTGAGTATGTATTGCAAAAAAAACATCTTTTACTTTGAAGGCAACCCGTATTGGCAAATTAAAGGAACAGCAATGGGGGCATCTTTTGCCCCAATTTACGCAGATTTATTTAAGGTGTATTATGAACTGACCTTCATATATGATGTCCAGCGGAATATTTATATGGACTATATGGATATATGGCGCAGATATTTGGACGACTGCTGGTTGGTGTGGCGGGGAAATACGGAGGAATTATCCAAATTTGTTGATTATCTTAATAATAATCCATTTGACATACAATTTACGGTCAATATTGGATACAATGAAATTGTGTTTTTGGATGTGGCCATCAAAAGATTACCGGATCACACTTTAGCAACAACAATACACAGGAAATTCCCATAATATAACACCTTACTTCATGCTACCAGCTCTCACCCCCGCCACATCATTAACAACATTCCAAAGTCACAATATTTGCGGTTGAAAAGGATTTGCTCCACGGAAGAGGAATACTCTACACAAACACAAGAATTAACAACAAGATTTGTGGACAGAGGTTACAATTCCAACCATCTAACCAATACGGCCAAACAGATTCAAGCCAGGGGAAGATCAGATTTACTTAAGTATAACAAATCACAGGAAGTTACCACGCAAGGTAGGCAGCCCATTAGATTAGTCACCACGCATGGTAACAACACATCCTGGTTTAGACAAATTGTCAACAAACATTGGGATATACTACAGTCGAATCCATTCCTTAATGACATTCTTCCTGAAACCTGCGCTTTTTCTTACCGCAGGGGACGTACTATTCAGTCTCAGCTAACACACTATAAAAAGTTCACACCAGTCACTAAACTACAAACAACACTTTTTGGTGATGCCTTAGTAGGTTGTTACCCTTGTGGACATTGCAGTTTATGTCAATACATTTGTAAGACCAAAGAATTCACCAGCAAAAATACCCCGAAGATGTTCAATATTAACATCTTCGGGAATTGCAGCTCTGATTGGGTGATATATTTGGCGCAGTGTACTTGCTCTGCGTTTTATGTTGGGCAGACCTCTAGACCCATCAGAATTAGGATTAGTGAACATTTGAGTTCCATCAGAAATAGAAGGATTACCAATGCTCTATATAAACATAGTCAACATCACACAGGAGCGTCATTTAGTTTTATCATAATAGATAAAATCCAACTTCATAGGAATTTCAAGATGGGGTGGCATACGAAACTTAATAATATGGAGAACAAGTGGATTACCACTCTTGGGGCTTTCTTCAAGCCAGGATTAAATGAATATCAAGTACATGATGGATAGTCCAGTGAATTATTTCTAATATCAGTATTGGCCCTTAATGGGCTGGCTGTATATGTTCAAATAATGATCATCGGACACTTAAACATTCAAGTCACTATCTCATAATCACATTCCATATACACCATACAGACTCATTTCAAAAATATAATTTTTTTTGAATCTTGTAAAAAATAAATAACATAAGAATATTCTGGCTATTTATTACATTAGCCATCTATTCTATAAACATGAATGATAATATTCATGAATAAGTAATTGTAAATTTTCAGGATGTCAGGTGCATGTGGTTTAAATATGTACCATAAGCATATTTCTGCTGAATATGTTCTCATTTGTACACTGTATATGTACCCATTATACAAGTTCCAATAGGTTGATACCACTTTAACATAAGGGTATAAGTAGAGGACCAGGATGTTAAGGTGCTTGTGTATGCTAATGTTTTTGGATTAACGAAGAAGTCACATTGATAAAGGCTTTAACAGCCGAAACCGGTTTGTGCATGTTTATGGAAGGTTGACTTTTAGCAACCTTGCAATAAATTATTATTTGGAATTGTATCTTGCTGCTGTTGCGTGCTGGTCCATTTTTGTTCTCATAGCTTTAAACCAAGCCATACACTTACCTGCCTTTTACCCCAATCCTCAAAACAAAGGCGAAATGCTGTTACACTCCTTAGACATCCATAGGCAGCTGCGTTATTATTTGGACAGAACAAAGCCTTTCAGGAAATCAGAACAACTTTTTGTGTCCTATGCTGTAGGGGCTCAAGGGAAGCCAGTTACCAAACAGGCAATTTCAAAATGGATAGGCCACTGCATACGGTTTTGTTACTCCTATCATGGAAAATCTGTCCCTACAGGCATCAGATCCCACTCCACCAGGGCCACAGCTACCTCTACAGCCTTCCTCAGAGGAGTTCCTACCAAAGATATTTTGGAGGCAGCCACTTGGAGTTCTGTGCATACCTTCACAAAACACTACCATCTGCCTTTATACTCCAAAACTAGAGCAGGCTTTGCCACTGCTGTGTTGCAGGGCATTCTGGCTCAACCCAGTTCCACCTAGTGCCTACCACCCTGTGCGTAGCTTTGGGATTCTACCCATATGTGATTACTGCAGCTGTATGCACGATGAACATAGTACAGTTTTGTACCTACCATAAATGTAGATGTTCGAGTGCTAATACAGCTGCAGTACAGGTTTCCCTCCCTCCTTCCCCTCTTGGTAAAGGCATAGGGCCTAACCCGTCTTCATACAACCTGATTGGGTTATCCTTCTATGGTATATTTGCTGGCAACTACTGATTTTTGATTATATTGCATTGCATGTATATAAATATAATTTATGTATTGCCTTCCTTCTGGGGGCACCTGACATCTGGGGCAAGAAAGACTGAAGAAAATGGCGTCGGCTGTGTCTTATATACCCCTGCCACACTGACGTCAGGAAGGAGAGCGACAACAACCGACGCCGGACCTAGACTTTGGAATTCGGCCGACCGAGGGACCGCCTGACGGCAGAGAACCCATATGTGATTACTGCAGCTGTATTAGCACTCGAACCTCTACATTTATGGTAGGTGCAACACTGTACTTTTGTTGCTTCGTCAAGGTGGAGGTATTTTATAGGTGACCAATCACATTCTTTTACTTCAGCTTGGAAGTTATTGGGGTTAAAGTTTATGTTGCTTCTTATTGTTTTATATATGGTTGGGTTGTGTGAGCTCGACCTTTGCCTGATTGTGTAAGTGAGAGAATGGTCACTTACATAGTCGGGGAGGGTCCCTACATTATAGAGTTGTTGGTGATTATTTATTAGAATCCAGTCTAGGATGGATTCTTTGTTATTGGGTTTAATAATTCCGGTCGGGGAGTTAACTGTTTGTGGGAAGCCATTAAGGTTAATATGGGAGGTTGGTGATTCAGTAGAGCAGTCCTTCCAGTCTATATTAAAGTCTCCAAGAATTATTTTCTCTTGGGGAATTTTTGTGGAGAGTTCAGCAAGGATACCTTCCAGAGTGGTGATGATGTTACCAGGGGGCAAGTAGATACATATTATATTTAGGGATTTGCTGGGATTAAGTTGAAGTTTGGTGCTAATTATTTCTGTATTGTTTTCAAAAGAGGAACCAAGATCTAGTATAGATATTTGTAGCCCTTCTTTAAAAAGGATAGCAACACGCCTCCTTTTGTTTACTTTGGGGTCTTGTCTCAAGATGTTGTACCCAGATGGAATAATTTCAACATATTGTGTAGTGGGTTTTAGCCATGTTTCTGTTAAACAAAGTATATCAAATGAATGAACATCCAGGAGAGCATGGAGGTGGGCAATTTTATTATGTATGCTGTGAATATTGAAGTGAGCTATATGGAGTGAGTTGGGAGATTTAGATGGGATATTTGGGGTAGAAGGAACATGAATTTGTGGTTCTGTGCTTGTTTTTTGCCCTGGTCTTGGGTTAGGATGAATGTCTCCATCTAGTAAGGAGAGGTGTAATAGTTTAAGGGATTGTGGAGGTTAAAGTAATGGTGAAGAGGTTTTTTAAGTTTTAGATAGTTGTATTTAATATGGGTCAGTCTGTGATATTTAGCAGGTAAATAGCTAGGTAAATATGTTATATTTATGTGTTCTGAGGAGTGAATTAGAGGTATAGTACTTGTTTGTGCATTAGGGAAGTTCACCTGTAAATGTTTTGACTGTTCATATGAGGTTAGCAGGTAGGCTGCTGTTAGAGAAAGTAGGAGAAAGACAATGCTTAGGAGCCTTAGTTGTATTTGTAAAGGTCGTGTTTGCATAGTGACTAATAAGCTTGCTGGTGTTCTTTAAAGAGGAGGAGTTATATTAAGGGTGATTAGAGAGAGGTGTATGTAGAATGTTAACAAGATGACTATTGTGATTGGATTGGAGAGGAAGAGGGTGTGGTGAGGATGTATAAGCTTAGGAGCAGTAGGGGTGGGTGGGAATTTGGGGTAGGGGAGTGGAGTGAGCCTTCAGGGCGAACTGAGTGGGTAGAGACAAGAGAGTTAAGGAGCTGAAAAGAACAATCAGTTGAAGCAGGGATTACCGTAGGTAGGTAACCCTAAATACTGGAATAAAGTTAAAAGAGTAGATAATAGAGCTGTTTGGAGGGTGTGTGAGAGCTAACCATAAAAATAAGTAGATGTTATGGGCTACAGTTTAATAGCAAGTCTGTGGATAAACAGTATATAGCAAAGGTGTAGTACAGGTCAGGAGAAAGCTTCAAGGCCTGGAAGGGACAAGTCTGCCACCTGTTGGCCCAAATTAATTTATTGTAAGTAGGGTAAAAAAGGAGGGAATTTAGGTTCCTAATGCAAGAAAAGGAGTATTGGGTTCCGAGTGTCTTTAAATGGTGGAAAAAGTAGATTAGACTGATTACAGAGTGGGGAGGGAGTAAAGCTGCTGGTTTTCCTGGCTAGCGCTTTATAGCCACTTAGATCTAATAATACATTATAGGCTATACTGGCCGTGATAGTTTAGACACATACTTTCATGCTTCCTTTACTGAGAATGTACAGGGATAGGTTGCTCAACTGTGGAGACTGAAGGGAGTTTGGACAGGGTCCTTGTTCTTCAGGTTGTTAGTTTCTGTGTCCTAGAGCAGTGTACTCAGATTGGAGAGCTGGGATTGTTTTAGGAGGAAAAGAGAGAGAGAAAGATAGTAGAAACAAGATATTTAGTTTAGTATCAAAGGCATTGTAATTAAACAGAATATTACAAGCATATAATCACATAGAACTGTACAAAAATGTAGTTCAGGCTATCAAGTTCTCAAGTTGTCTAGAAAGATGCATCACTCCTTACAAGTCTACTAATCAGTATTATAGCAAGTCCTTATCAAAAGTAAGTCAGCAAAATTCTAGTCAAATCTTATTATTCTAACTAGGCTAGGAACAAGACTATAGGAAGCTCTAAGTATATATCCAGTTAGGTAACAATGATAGCTGTAAAGTTATCATTAGCACTAACACTATAGAGCAATAACTATAACTGTAGCTTACATTAATAACGTAGTTCACACTTTTTATTAACATCTCATATATATAAATAAATAATGCAGATAGTAACTTTATATGTAAGCCTATATGTGCTTAATGAACATAAGCATTGTAAAAGCATAGCATGGTTAAATAAACATATATAATTATTCCTGTATGAATGCTATAATGCCAAAACATTTACAATTGTTATAACACTCCCAATGTTTTTAATCATAGACCTGAAACAATAACCTTAGGTGGACATTGCAGGGAAGTAAATTTCTCTAACTTAATGCGGGGACCTTGGACGGAGTAAATATGTGGGAGCGTTAAGAAAAGTAAAGACTCAAGCATTGCAAATGCTACATTAAATGACCACTCATATGGGGTATCTGATTTAAGGTGGTGCAGCTTTTACATCGATGTTTAAAGACTTAAGAACACCCTTCAGGTAGTGTACTGTAAAAACAAATTCACTTAGTAATACTTAGTCAGTATGTCTAATGGTACACTAATTCATTGAGGACGAACCTGAATGTGTTAAAAGTACACATACGTGAGTGCTGTGTAGTGATACATTCAGTGACACTTCTTAGATGAAGCGTAATTCAGCAGGATGATTTCTACAAAATAAATCATTAACTCTGTCACATACCCAGATAGGGACACTTTTCTCAGGATGTAAATTAACCACCTACTCTGTTCCAGCTTTGGAAAAAAGCCTAGGAGCGAATATTCACATATAACTCATGGGTCCAAAAATATATTACATCTGATGTTGGCAATCCTCACTTAATCCTTTACTGGGGGTCCGGTTCCATGTTTTGGAACTTTCTCTGCCATTGTTCCAGCTCGTGCCCTCCAAAAACTCTTGAGCTTAGCTCTACCCATAATACTCCTCACAGGATTACCTCAGATCTTGTTTGCCACTTTTAGTGCAAGACGCACCTATCCTGCAGCTCTCAAGCAAGCTATATTTCTACAGATTGTTTTTATCTGTTAAACTCTTTATTCGTGATTCCTTGTTCCTGTCTTTATTTACCCATCTCCTCGATTTCTACTTTTACCTTTCTTAACACGAGCAGTGTTTCCCTGTCATACCATAGTTTGTATTTTATTTTTCTCCTTACCATAATCGTATTTTCTTTGTACCATCGTTGGTACTTTTCCTTTCTTCCCTATTCTGCTTTACTGTTTGGTAAATCTTTCATACCATTGTTAGTGTGACTCTTTTCTATATGCCAAAAAAAAAAAAAAGGTTTTGAAACTTTAAACTACTCTTTTGCCTTCTTTTGTGTGTTTTTTGCTTTGTTATAGTGGAAAAACCTAGCGGTACTTCTGGCTTCAAGAGATGTCAGAAGTACAATTGCAAGTTCCCTAACTCCGGGCACTCTTTGTGTCTATTGTTTGGGCCTGGTGCATCTTGGAAAAGACTGTGCCATCTGTCATGACTTCAGTCGCCAAGCCCTCATAAAAGAAAAAAAATAAGCATATTCTTAAGGGTCTTATTAAAGCCAGCTTCAGCGAGGCCATATATGGTTCTCCCAAATCAAAAACGGATATTAGCTGTCCCTCTTTTTCTTCTTCTTCTTTTGTCTATGCATGAATGACCTAAGAAGAGGAGCAGCTCGGTGTTGACAGTATCATTGGCACCACCCATTAAACTGGCTAAGACTTCCCCGGTTCCTAAAGTTTCAGAGGCACTGACTGGGAAACTGACTTCAACATCGGTGTTGTTGGTGACTCCCTCTGCGCCGACAGTCTCTGCACCTACTACTGTTTTGGACCAAGCAACATTGGAGCCTTCTATTTCCTCAGTTCCAGCAACGTTGGAACTGAAGAAGTTCTCATTTCAAGATAGACCACGTACCAAATATTCACCTTCAGTACCACGTATCAGATATTCACCTTCAGTAGATCCCTTTGCAGACTGACCTCCAAGCCCCTTGGAGAAGCCCTGGTCCACGTCGGTGTCTTAGTTTCATTCCACCAGGAGCCTCAGAGAATCAGATATCTTGAGACTGGTGGACCAGCTCCTAGCGCCAAGAGGATTGTCCACTTCCACGGTTCCTAGCCTATCTGGCTCTGGAAGTTTACCAATCTCTACACCAGTTATTGTTCCTCTTCTGACTCCAACTGAGCCTTCGGAGTTCCCGATTCCAACAGTTCCGGCTTCAACTGTCTTGGGGCCTTTCAGAGTTAATTCTTTGGTATCGGTAATTGCCTTGAGCTCTTCAGTTCTGTCTGAACCGGAGACCTCCTTGGGTCACAGCTTCATTGCCAGCTCTGGGGAGCATGGTTCACTCCAGTGTTATCAGAACTGTCCATGCTCCTCAGGGCTTCTGCACAAGTTAGCTCGACCCCGGCTTCGGAGGTAGCCTCCTTGGTGCAGGATGGGACCACAGTTCTGAAGGAATCTATTTCAGTTCCGGGCTCCCATTCCTCTAAGGTGGGGGGCCGCCTTCCAGGCCATGGAGAGGGCCTTGTCCACTGTGTACTCACAGTCAATACCACTTTCGTTGGAACAATAGCCCTGCCCTACCCCTCACCCAGAGCTTCCTCCAGTCTCTGCCCTGGGACAATGGGCACAGAAGTCTCAGGATCCAACCGTAGTGGTCATGTCCTCTTCAGATACCTCTCTGGCCCACCCCACCAAGGAGGTACCCCTAAAGAGGAAGTGCAAGAGGAAGAGTCTTGCACAGAAGATACCGATTTTGATTACAGGGAATGTTCCCCAAAGTCACCATGAAAGATATCTCCTTCAGAGACATTCTAGAAATCCTGAAACAAAGGGGTGGCTGGACTTCCCTTCAGCCGTCCTCAGAGGAATCGGTATACCTAGAGGATTTTCTTGCCCTACACTTTACCTCTTGGCTCTCTCTGCCCGCTGGCAATCTGATTAAATTGATTGTGCAGTGGGCATAGAAAATACCTGATACCATCAAGCCAATTCCTAAGAGACCAGACCGTATTTTGTCAGCTCCTCAGGATCAACAGCATCGGGCTAAAGGGATATCAGTAGATGTCATGGTGGTAGCGGAAGAGACCAAAAAGGAACTTAATGGCAAAAGTCCTACTATCCATCCTCCTAATAAAGAGTCTTGGATGATGGATAAATTCGCGAAGTGCGTATACACTTCATCGACCTTCGCCCTTAGGTCCTTGAATTACATGGCACATTTCATGAGACTTTGAGGTCTGATAAAGGAGCTATCAGATACTCTGACAGCAGCAGTAGCTGAGGGAGTTCAGGCCAAAGTAGCTTCTCTGCTAGCAACCTTTGATTCGATATGCAACTCTTCTATGAGGCTTATTGTGCACGCAGCCGAAGGGATGACGAGGGCATCGGGTCCTGGCGTAGCCATGAAGAGAGACACCTGGATGCACTTATGTGAGTTTGTGGAGCCATTTAAATCTTCTTTCATCAATGCCTCTTTTGACGGAACATCACTTTTTGGCTCCATAGTTAGAGAGACTCTTGCCAGATGTGAGAAGGATGTAAACACCTTTTCTGCCGTAGGTGTACGCTTTTCTACTTCTCAACAGTCTTACTCCAGGAACCAGATGACTGGAAAGCTATGGTTCTAAAAGTCCAAAGGACCTTTCCAGGACTCTCGTGGCAACGATACCCCCTGGGGCAGAGGGAAGACTCCATGCTCGTGGCAGAGGTGGCCTTAGTAACTCCTATTAGCACTCCTGAATTGGAGGCCTGATTGACTTCCTCTGGAGGCAGTCGGGGGACGATTGTTCCTGCACCTACTTTCCTGGCAAAAGATAATGGACAATTGGGTGCAGCGGATTATAACCAGAGGTTACAATATCCCATTTTTACAAAGTCTCAGACAACCAAAAAGAATCCTGGACATTCCACCCTGTCACAAGGATGCAGCAGTCTTAGAAATTCAAAAACTGCTCAACAAGAGAGTCATCCAAGCAGTCCCACCAGAACAAGTAGGATCCATCGTTTACTCAAGATTCTTTTTAGTGCCAAAGAAAACAGGGGACGGAGACTGATTCTGGATCTCAGTGTATTAAACAAATCAGTTCAACAAACCAAATTCTGGATGGTTACGGTTCAGTCTATACTTCCGTTGTTAGGAAAAGCTGATTGGAGGTTCTCAGTAGATCTTCAGGATGCGTATTACCACATAAAAATGGACAATTTATCCTGAAGATTCCTGCGCTTCTGGCTGGGAGCCAGTCATTATCAGTTCAGAGCCCTGCCCTTTGGTCTCACCACAGCCCCCAGGGTGTTCATCAAATGCATGACAGTGGTAACAGCTCACTTCAGACTGCAAGGATTCCGTGTGTTTCCATATCTGGACTGGCTCATTACCATCCCCATGAGGCATCTACTGTTACAGGCAAGAGACTACATCCTGTTAACTTGTTTCTTGCCAGGAATTACTGTAAACTATGTGAAATCCCACCTAGACCAACACAGCAGTTAGAGTTCATAGGAGTGATACTAAATGCAAACACCGACATTGCGTCTCTTCCTCCAGATAGACTTCAAAGAATAAAGTCACAAGTCAGTCAGATTGTTCACAGCAAAAAGGCTGACTGCAAAACTTTTGTTACAAACTCTGGGATCAATGTCAGCCTCCGTCAACTTCGTCCCCCTTGTGAGATATCACATGCGGATCCTCCAATGACTCTTGGCATCTCAATATTCATTACTGACTCAACCAGTGTCCCATGTGGTAATGATCACCAATCTATGCAAGAAAGACCTGAGTTGGTGGCTTCGCTCCAATGAAATTTTATCAGGCCGTCCCTTTGTCCCTCCCCAACCCCAAGCCGTAGTGACCACAGATGTGTCCCAGATGGGGCGGGCATTATCTGGGAAAGAGAGTCCAAGGTGCTTGGTCCCAGTTGGAGGCCACTTTGCACATAAATGTTTTGGAGATGAGGGCAGTGCTCTTAGCGTTGCAAACATTCCAAGAAACCCTTCTGTCGGGAACAATTGCGATTCAATCAGACAACATGTCAATGGTTTGATAAATCAACAAGCAACGGGGAACCAGATCATACCCTCTTTGCTGATAAGCACTCAGGGTATGGCAATGGGCGATTGTATCCGACTGCTTTCTAATCGCAATGCATATTCTGAGGAGCTCCAGTGTGATTGCGGATAAATAAATTGAGCAGGAGCATTCTAATGCTTCACGAGTGGTCTCTCAATCCTTAAGAGGCGGAAAGGGTTTTCTGCCAATGGTGCCAGCCCTGCTGCGACCTCTTTGCTTCCCCGCTGTACAACAAGTGCAGCAGCTACTTTGCCCTGATCCCCCCCCCCCCCCGGGGAAGTCACAGAGAGATGCTGTCCTTCACGATTGGCCCCCCAGTCAGTTGTATGCCTTTCCCCCAATTCGTGTCATATCCCAGTTTCTAAAGAAAGCAAATGGGTCGAAGAACAGGATAATTCTCATTGTGCCATTCTGGCCACGACGGATATGGTTTCCCTTTCTTTGGCCTCATCCAATTTAGAAGCCTTGGATGCTGGACCCAGCTCCAGACCTATTGTCCCATCCAGACGGACTAGTTCACCGGAGTCTTCTAAATCTCAAGCTCACTGTGTGGCGTCTCCAGTTCCAATGATTGCCAGGCATTCTACTCTCACTTCCCCAGTTCAATGAATTGTTCTAGCTTCCCACAAACCTTCAACTACACATTTGTACTTCAGCAAGTGGCAAAATTTACAAAATTGGCTACAGAGAGTAACCTCGATCCACATTCTATACTAGTTGAGAGGGTCCTGGACTTTTTGGCATTGCTTTTCCAAGCAGGAACATTTTCCTTGCATATATGAGTGCATCTAGCTGCAATTTCCAATTTTTATAATGGTCTAAATGAGACAATGCTAATGTCCCACAAACTTTGTAAAGCTTTTTTAAAAGGAGCTTTAATGCTCAGACCCCCATACAAAGACCCTTCTGCACCTTGGGACTTGAATCTGGTACTTCAGTCTTTAATTTATTCCCCATTTGAACCATATGCAGATTGCGATTTGGCATATTTATCCTGGAAAACCTTATTTTTGATTGTCATTACTAATGCCAGGAGGGTTTCTGAGCTAGAAGCCTTATCTTGCAAACTTCCTTACATAATTTTCCATAAAGACAGGGTCTTCTTGGGAACAAATCTTTTTTTTCTTCTGAAGATAGTGTCTGAAAACAATATCAACCAGACTATACAACTTTGTTTTCTTCCCCAATTTCTCAAACAAGGGTGAATATTCTCTGCATTTACTAGATGTGCATAGACAATTGCATTTTTACCATCACAGAAGTGTTTCGAGATTATAGAGCCAAAAATTCAAAATACCAAAAGCACGAAATTTAAAATCACGACTTTTAAATACACCCTCCACCACACAAACACACATATACCTTCCTCCCCACACTACAACAAATAAACAAAACACACACAAATACACGAACCTACCCTACATATAAGCAGGGGGGAAACCACCCTGCAACCCCCAAGTGGGGGGCTGCACCCCCCCCACCCTGCTACTTATATATACTAACTCCAAGGTCGCACTAAAAAGACAGACACTAAACCCACCACTATACACACTACGTTCCCCTCCCACAAACACAGATCACATACATACAAACATCACCATTCTCAACACTTACACACTCGCACTCTTACCTACATACAGTAACCTACACCTACAACTTCCCAACACACTAACATACACTAAAATCCCTACCCAAAACCCTTAAAATATAAACACTTACCTGAATCTCCAGCTATTCATTAACATAGCGCACCACCACAACCGCTGATTCGACATTTCCGGATTCGGTTATGTGGACTTTCACGCAACTGGTCTTTCGATATTTTATTCTTGAGATACAGAAATTAGAGATTTCAGCATTTCGAGATAGTGAAGTGCACCTGTGTGTGTGTGTGTGTGTGTGTGTGTGTGTATCCTGCATTTATAACAAAAGGAAAGTGCAACTGCGAGGACCTATTAAAGCACATTCAACAAGGGCAGTAGCCACTACTGCACTCTTTCATTCCAGAGCTTCAATAGACTATATATGTACAGTGGCTATCTGGGCGTCCCCGCATACCTTTGTTACTCATTGCAAGCTGGATTTGGTCTCTAGGGGATCATCATTTAGCTTGATTGTGCTCAGGAATATTCTTCTGTGAGACCTCCCAAGATTTAGATAGCTGGGGTCTCTGTCTAGTCAAGTTTAGTCAAGGATTAAGTGAAGATTGACAACATCAGATAAAGAAGTTACATCTTGCCATAACGTTCCATCTGTGTTGTCGATCCTTACTTATTCTTGGCATCCCCACCCTTCTCCTCCCGGCAATAGTGTTTTTTGGTGGAACGGATCTCTCCCAAAAGACTGGCTTTCCTTTTTAGGAATATAGATATGGTCTCTGGTCTGTTACTTCCTGTCTGTCACTATTTTATGCAGACGTGATCTGAGGTAATCCTGTGAGGAGCATTATGGGTAGAGTTAAGCTCGAAAGTATTTGTAGGGTGCGAGGTGAAATAGTGGCTGAGTTGGTTCTGAAATTTGGAACCGAACCCACAGTCAAGGATAAGTGAAGATCGACAACACAGATGGAATGTTATGGTAAGACATAACTTATTTTTCCTTTTGCAGAACTCCTTTCTTAATTTTAATTTCATTTGCTTTTGTGTGGTTGTACTGTGTGCAGTTTTGGTATTCTGTCACACATTTATATACATAACTATTGGTTAAAGACTGAAGCAGAGATGTAGGACCACTGTCTAAGAAAGTTACCCAAACTGGCTAAGTTTTCAAGATGCAGGCAGATTATTCTTTTGAACATCCAGGATGCACAAGCACCACTTGACAGACAGACACACTTGTACTCTGGTCATAGTCTAAACTGCAGAAAGTACAAACACATTGTTAAAACATAAATGTCAAAAGCAGGATGAAACCATGTTGCAGTAAATCTCTCAGGAAAAGAGATTTAAAAAAAAGTCCCAAAGAAAGTAACTTGCAGCATTAATTCCCCTCTCTTTCTGCAACATTTTGTGGAGATTCCATAGAAGGTATGCCATATTTCTTCATCAAATATTTATAGAAACCCTAAGCCCCTTCTTAGTAAGGCAAATTGGTAGCTGTATCTTTTAAACAGATTAACAGGATACTGTGACTTTTTTTTGGTTTGATTTGGTTCTTGTAGCCCACTGATTTCCATGTGAAGCGTTTTGTTTTTCTGCCACTGGGTTTGGAAGAGTTAATTGACTTTGCCAGAGAATCTGTGGCACAGATTATCTAAAGGATCTGATGATGATCAACATATTGATCACTGGTGCAGTAGCCTTGGCTTTATGGGTTATATCCTGCCCAAGCATATAACAGCTGGCCAACTTCCAAACTGTGAGAGCATCATCCATGCAACCCACGCTGTCATCTGTAGCTGAGCTGACTAAAAGACAAGTTTGGGAGGAAAACCCCTTCAGAGCTTTACTGCTCCTGAAGATTATGCTCCTCTGGGGCTTACAAAGATCAACATTTCACTTTTTCTTTCCTTTGCTGGACAGATAAGTTCCCTTTGAGGGAAAACTTCCATTTTCTTAATTTTGTTAATATTTTATTACTATCCTCTTCAGGATAGTTATTTTAAAATTAGGAGTATTGTGTTTTCCGCAGATCTTCTCAAATTCCTTCCCCCTCTAGATTGTGGTTCAAAGGAAGAAGAATTGTTTGAGCCGAGACTCCTCCTTTAAAGAATTATCCTTTAGGAATACTATTTCTTGTATGATGGAGTGCTTTAGATGGGATTGCTCTCAGGTGTCTGACATTGACATTCAAGAAGCATTATTTACAAATGGAGTCTCCTAAGCCATGTTCTGTTCCTCCTGTTTTGGCAGCCCTTTTGGACACCTTTTCTGCTGCCTCCGTAGCTCTTGATTCTCAGCTACCAGCTCCTAAGAAAACCTGAGACGTTCTACAAGGTGCCTTAGGATTGCAAATTTTTGTACAAGTGCCCTTCTGCTGATTCTTCAGTGGTTTGTTTCCTCTGATAAACGTTCTAAGCTGTTGCTACCTACTTAAGCGCTTTATTTTTTAGATAAAGACAGTCGAGCTATGGAAAGGTTGGGTAAAAAGGTATATACTGCTGCCACTTTGTCTTTTAGGGCTATTAATTACCAAAGCCACATGACCAGTTAAGTTTTGACTCTTCTTTCTTTGTTGGCTAAGGTGGTGTCTGACCTTCCTGATTCTTGCCCCTATTTGGGTCCACTTCCCAGATTGCCAGTCACTCCATAAAATGCAGCTAATGCCTCTTCCAGGGCTGCTGCTTTTGGTTCTGTGATGAGGTGTTATTTTTGGCTACGTGTTCAGGCTTTACCTGGTTATATTAAAGCCAAACGTTTGGATGCCCTTCTGGATAACAAAAATCTTTTTGGGACAGCTGCTGCTAACCTGTTTAAGTTCCTGAAGGATAAAGGTGAGGCATTGCAGAAACTCACATATTTTTGTTTCCCCACCCCCAAATTCTAGAAGATTTACCCTTCTAAGTCCACCTTTGTATGTGAGCAGACTCGCCCACCTCTTAAAGGCAAGAAGGGATGTAGACGCATTGCTCATGCTAAATCCACTTAGACCCCTTCATCTCAGAAGCCTTCTTTTCAGGACAAGCCTGTCTTCATTTGACATTTGGTGTTTTCTTCCCCTCAGCCAGGTCCTCTTGTCTTTCCACCTTTCTCTTTCTATTCCAAACTGGTAACAGATACCCTTAGACTCCTGGGTGCTTTCTATCATTTGTCAGGGATATTTCCTGGTTTGGAAATCCCTTCCCCTATTTTCAGGCATTCCTAAATCTCTTCTAGAACAATTTCCCAGAGGTTCTGCAGTCCTTTTTTGACCAGGACACCATTCAGCCCATTCCGCCCACCAGTATGGGAATGAGTATTTATTCAAGAATGTTTTTGGTTCCCTGGAAGGAGGGTACACGGAGGCCAATTCTGGATCTTTCTCTACTCAGCATCCTTTTCAAGGTCCCTTCTTTGCAGATGTTGTTTGTTCAGACCTTGTTTCTTCTTCTTCCCCAGGCCTTTTTATTTTATCTAGGCATTAAGGATGCATGCCTTCACATCCCCATCCACTCTCTGTTCAGACAATTTTTTCATTTCTCTGTTTCTTCCTTGCACTTTCAGTGGTCTGCTTTGTCCTTTGGCCTTACTACTGCCCTAAGGGTATTCACGAAATGCATTGCTACTTGCAAAATTCAGGGGATACAGATTTTGCCCTATCTGAACAAACTGCTCATTCAAGCTCCTTCTTCCAGCAGTTTGTTGCAGAATCTGCATTTTACCACATGTCTTTTACAAAGTCTGGGGTTCTCAAATAATTTCTGACACCCTCCCAGGATCATGTTTTTCTCTGGTACAGGCTTCAGACTTTCTCCATGCTGGTGCTTCTCCCTGCTCCCCAATGTTTTGTCTCTGCTAACCTTTTTCTAGTCTTTCCTTCCTCTGTCCTCTCTCACAGCCAGGGAATTTCTCAGATTCTGGAATTTATGGCCTGTAGTGTTCTCGTGTTTCATCTCACCAGGCTCCACATGAGAGAGCTTCAGCGATGCTGCAAATCAGTATGGTTTCAGTAATGCCCACCCTTAGAGTTCCTTCTTCCTTTAGTTCCTTCTCCCAAACTTGAGCTTCCGTAGTGGATTCAACAACTCTGTCTCAATCTGGAGCTTCTCTTCCAGGCTACAGTTTCTTCTTGGGAATTGTTCATGGATGCCACAGACTTGGGTTTGGGCGATCCGTGTGGTTCCCCTAAAGGTCCAGGGACTTTGGCCTTCTCTTCAGAGGTTAGATCTCAACATGAGAGGAGAGCTCTGCAAGCTTTTCATTACCTTTTCAACCCCAGCACTCTCAGTCTTTACAGACAATACCACTGTAATGTGGTAAGTCAGCAAGCAGTGGGATACGAGGTTCTATCTCCTTAGCAGATTAGCTCTTCAGGCAAGAATCTAGCTATCAAGTGACTCTTTAGGCAGTTTGCATTTCTCCAGAGCAGACTATAGTGGCAGTCTCCTTGAGCAGAAGCAAAAACATAAGTCCGCCAATAAAGGTCAACCACACAAAATATTCCAATGGTATATCATATAAAAAGAAGCAGTCACCACCAGGCTGTATTCCACTTTTTAATAAAAGGTCAGATAAAACAAATGAGCGCTTTCGGGTCTACGCCCTTCATCAGATAAAATACATCACAAACATCAAAGAATTTTACACTAAAATTAACCAGTCACATTTATTGTTCAATATTGCACTCACCTCCATTTTAGGGATGGCTTCAATGGCATTAATAAATTCAGGCCAGAGGCTTTGTCTGCTGTCAGTTCTATGATCCATTCTGTTTCATTATATTCTATGTAGTTGACCAAGTCACCCCCCCCCCACACACACACACACACACACACACACTTATGTTGGTCTTCACTGTCTGCAGAACCATGAACTTAAATGTATGCCCTATATTTTCTGCCACATGTTTGGTATACAGCATTATGGTGATTTTTCAGTCCGATGTCAGATAGATGTTTCAAAATCTGTCCTGTAACATGCGATTCGTCTTTCCCATGTAGAAAGACGTGCATGATTGACATTTAGCGAAATACAGTACATTTTTCGTTCTACAGTCTGAAAAAAATGAAAAGAAAAGCACCAACTGATAAAGAACCGACCACCTTGGGTACAAACAACACTGAATTTAAAACCAGTAACAGATTTAGTGCTTTCGCCCGCACAATGTCTGGACTTCAGAATACAATGCAACAGTTCCCAAACACTTTTAAAAATACTTAAAAAATGCCCCCATGTTCCTAATTAACTGTTAAAGCAAAATACATGCCCTTAAAACAACTTTCCAACTCACAAAAACTAATGCATAATAAACCATAAATACAACATGAACAAATTAATCATGGCAATCAGTAATTATAATGCTAACATAGATATCAACTTTTAATAGCTTGAAATAGAGATAACATCATTGAGTCCTGGATGTCGCCCAGCATTGATTCTAAGTTGCCATTTTAACTCAATAAATTCTAACATATCATTAGCCCCCCTGGGGGGGGGCGTCATAGGCTAATCTCTCTATGACAATAAATTTGAAGGTGTGTGTAGGATGCATTTTAATGTGGTAGAATGGGGCATTACGTTCATCCCTCTTATTGATGTCATAACTACGTTGGTATACTCGATATCTAAAATGCCTAATAGTCTTACCTGTGTAAAAACAGGTACAGTCATTACAGACTGCCACGTACACCACCCCCTTACTGTCACAATTGATGGAAGGTACCACTGAGGGCTCGGTCAGCACTGAAGAAAGATTGCAGATTTTGTCAAACTCTATGAGCAATTTAACTGCTCTTGTTCAAAGACTGGCACAGCGGGTTGATTCTGCACTTGGTCCGAGTGCCATTCCCAAGCACAGAAGTGTGTTTTTTAACAACGCTAACGATTTGGGGCTTTCCGGTTTCAGCAACAGCTCGGAGGTTCCCCCAGGGCAAGGAACAGTTTTTTCGCCGTCCCTCAATGACGTCAGGTCACAGGGTCAGAGTGGTTCATTTGGTGCAGGCGCCGATAATGGCGAGATGAGCAGCGCTTCTGTTTTTAATCTTAATGCATGGCTTAAGAAGGATTTATTCAATGGCTTTCAGCAAGAAAACTCAGTAAGCACGGGAAGTGTTGACAAATGCTTAAAATCTTTTCAGGACATGGTGATAACATTTTGTAAACTGCAACTGGAGCAGGACTATTTACAGGAATGTTTGAAGGTTGAACGTGTGCCTAAATGTCTAAGAATGTGGAAATTTCCTTCAGGGTTGATCAAAGACTCTGATTTACATTGTGAGTTAATTATTTTATTTAATAAACATGGTTGTGAGCTTCTACAAGTATTGATTAATGACTATGGTAGGCAAATGCATGATTTAAACAAATCCATTGAGACTTTGGACATTTCTCTGAAAAACTACCTACTTTTTGATGTGAAAATTGATCAGTACAAGGCAGATTTTTGTAAAGCTGACCAATTCATTCAAGAACTCAAAGTTAAAAAAATTAAGAAGTTCAATAGAGACTTGAGGGAATATTACAACATTGCTTACCCTCAACCTCCAGTTAATAGATCTGATACATCTAATAATATTTTTCATGATGGTAATGATTGTAAAGTTTTGTTTGGTCATAGTGATAATGGTATTATTATTGATGATGAGTCTTTTGAAGGTGAACAGGTCCCTTTACACCCACCCCTGAGGAGATCAGAGAGGTTACTGAACCGGGGGGGGGGGGGAACAACAGCAACAACAACAGTTACAGACAGTCCCCCCAACCACAGTCCCAATCATCACCAACAGGGTTGGAATGGGAACAAAGGGATGGGAGGTACACTGATTCGATGAAACAGAACAATTGGCATTGAATTCTCACCCAGTGTATTCCGTTGTGTCTAACACATTAGGTGATTTCCACATTTACAACTACAGTCATCGGGAGATTTCCAGTAGTCGGGCCGAGTTCTTTCAAAAAGGTCTGACTTTTGTACCCATTCAGAAGGCAAAAATCGACCAGATCTTACTATAACTGAAATTGTTTTCTAGAAAATTGAATTTCGGCCTTCTGTTTGGTAATTCAAGGGTAGACAGTGAGATACATCAGATCAATAGGAGACCTAGTACTTACAATCCTTCTTTGCATCCCATCATTGCCATTTTTTAAACTTTATGTGAAGAAGAAATCAGGAAGATAGATGTCTTATTCCCATCTTTTTGAACTTTTCGAGTGATGAAGCCACATTACTTAAAGACATTAGATCAGACACCTCCCTGCGAATCATGAAACCTGATAAGGGAGGTGGGCTTGTAGTCATGAGCAAGGATGATTACATTAATTAAATCTTTTCATTGCTTTTGTCAGCCGACTATGAGGAAATTTCCCTTAATGAAATGAATGTGGCCAATCACAGGGTTGATTTGGCCTTAGAAGATTTGTTTCTTAATGGTCAAATCACCCTTATTGATTTAGAATATATGAAAGGGCAACATCCCAGGACTCCCACGATTTTTGGTCTCCCAAAGATTCACAAATTTTTGGTTGAACTTCCTTTGAGACCAATTATTGATGCAAAGGGGTCCAAGACATTCTTCATAGCTCGATACATTGACCAAGCATTAAAACACATTTTTAATGATTATTCTCCATTATTGAAGTATTCTTGGGACTTCTTGAGTGGGGTGACAGACTATATAACAATGATCTTCTGTTTGTTTTCATTGATGTCAAGAATTTGTACACCACTATTCCACATGAAAGAGGGATTGATAAGTTCTGTCAGTGTTTGGCATTACACACTAAAATAGGCAATGACAAAAGCATTACCTTGAGTTCACTCATGGAAATTGTCCTCAAAAATATTTCATCAGTTTTGAAGGACAATTATTTAGACAGACTAATGGTGTTGCCATGGGCGCTGCATGCTCACCGTTTGCCTGTGTCATCTTGGCATTTTGGGAAACCAACGTGTTCACTTCAGAATTCAAAAACTGTTGGTGTCGCTATAAACGTTTTATAGATGACATAATTTTTTGGGTTGATTCATTTGACAGGTTGGAGATATTCAGTTCCTCAACACCTCCATTGAATTCTTGGAATTCACTATGACTGTGGATCCTGACCAAGTTAACTTCCTGGATGTATCCTTGACGATGAATAGAGTTGATGGGAGATTTGAGTCTAACTTATATAGGAAACCCACCTATTCCAACTCTTATTTACATTTTCAGAGTTGGCACCCTATTCACCAGAAAAAATCTGTCAAGGGTCAGTGTGTAAGACTTGCCAGGATGGTCAGTGAGGAGATTCAGTTTTTGGATGAATGTATTAAATTGTTTGACATGTTTTGAAGAAGTGGTTATCCCCAATAATTTTTAGATAAAATATTTGACAAAGTTAAGAGGAAGAGACAGGTCGGGTTTTATAAGCCCCTGTTAGGCTCAACTGGAACACTCACAGTCAGCAATGATGTACAGGATGAAGGAGATGTAGGTTACAACAAGGCTTTGGCGTTGCCCTATAATGGACACTATAGAGAAATTAAATTTGTCATCGAAAAATTTTGGTCCATTTTCAAACATGACCCAGAGATTGCTAGTAAACTTGGTGACAGGCCAAATATAGTATATAGAAAAGAAGCTTGTCTAAAAACCATGATCGAAAGGCGTTTGAAGAGTCCCAATAAGGGTATAATGAGTAAATGTGGACACTGCACCCAATGTAAAGTGATGTTGGAGGGTGCAGAAGTTTTCATACATGGATATGGGAATGATCAAGTTGCAAAGGAAATTCAGTTGTGACAGTAAGGGGGTGGTGTACGCGGCAGTCTGTAATGACTGTACCTGTTTTTACATAGGTAAGACTATTAGGCATTTTAGATATCGGGTATACCAACATAGATATGACATCAATAAGAGGGCTGAACGTAATGCCCTATTCAGACACATTAAAATGCATCCTACACACACCTTCAAATTTATTGTCAAAGAGGGATTGGCCTATGACCCCTGGGGAGGTCCTAATGATATTATGTTAGAATTTATTCTGTTAAAGTGGCAACTTAGAGTCAATGCTGGGCGACATCCAGGACTCAATGATGTTATCTCTATTTCAAGCTGTTTAAAGTTGAAATCTATGTTAGCATTATAATTACTGATTGTCATGATTAATTTGTTCATGTTGTATTTATGGTTTATTTTGCATTAGTTTTTGTGAGTTGGAAAGTTGTTTTAAGGGCATGTATTTTGCTTTAACAGTTAATTAGGAACATGGGGGCATTTTTTAAGTATTTTTAAAAGTGTACGGAACTGTTGTATTGTATTCTGAAGAAGTCCAGACGCTGTGAGGACAAAAGCGCTAAATCTGTTACTGGTATTAAATTCATTGTTGTTTGTACCCAAGGTGGTCAGTTCTTTATTGTTCTATAGTCTGCATATCTACTCAAAAGGTATTCCTTTTCTTTAATGGGGTGCATAAACAGATTACATTCCATGATGTAAAAACAGGCCTTACACCTTCTACCTTTAAATGTTCCTTTTCTCTGAATACACTTATTTTCCACTTTCTTTGTTTCATGGCAAAGTAAGTCCTTCAAATTTTTATTTCTCTTAAAACCAAAAGAGGGTGTTGCCCCAATATACTACCTATTTTGTCATCTGTTAATAAGATCTTCCAATTTTGCCGAATGATGTCACAAATACCCCCTATATCACTATTATATGTTAGCATCATACGCAGAGTATTCTGCTCCTTGTTGCTGGTGTAGCATTCCTTGGGTTCATTATATTCATGTGACTGTCCTATTAAGAACCATGGTCTAGCCTTATTTGCCCTATTTTGTCTACTACTACTTATAATTCCTTTTATCTTGCTCTCTCTGTAGCCCCTGTTTATCAAATTAAAACTTAAGTCTGTCAATTCATTCTCAAATTGCTTATCTTGTGTACATAAACATGAAATTCTATTTACCTGTCCTTTTACAATATTGTCAAATGTATATCTTGGATGCATACTATTAAATGACAAAAGACTTTTTCCAGCATTCTTTTCTATACAGAAATGTATATAAACTTCCCTTATTATCCTAGCTTAGGTGTACATCCAAAAAATCTATACTTTCTTTCGAGTAGTGCATGGTGAATCTCAAAAAAATCAGTGTTTTTTTTCCAAATATATCACAAAACGTTCTAATTCAATAGGTGTACCCTTCCATAGAAGAAAAATGTCATCCACAAATCTAACATAATGACATAGGTGTGTTTTCCAATCATGCTCTGCATTAAAGATAATTTTCTCCCATTGAGCCAACACAGGGTTAGCATATGCATTGGCACATGGTGTGCCCATTGCTATACCTTGCCTTTGTCTATAATGCTTTCCATAAAACATAAGTACATTATTCTCAAGAACCAATTTAAGTATAACGCTTATAAGTCTAATTTTTCCATCATCAAAGGCCATTTTGTCAACTAATATAGATTCAATGGCCCTTATCCCAAATCCATTGCTGATAACCGTAAACAAATTTGTGATGTCTAATGTCACCAGTAAATATTTCTCAAAAAGTCATATAATGTCAATAAAATGTCCAGTATCCTTTAAAATCCTAGGAAATGTTTGTACAACCTGTTTCAACATACTTTCTACCCAAATAGATAAGTTTTCTGTAATCCATCTGTAATCCATCCCCTCCCCGAAACAGTCAGCCTTATTGGAGGATTTTGAGCAGGTCCAGAAAAGGGACTCATGAATATATGCTTCACAGAGACATGTTTCTGGAAGTAATTCATCAGTGGGGTATTTCTTTGGTAGATCTTTTTGCCTCCCCTCTGAACAGGCGGCTTCCTCTTATTTTATTAAAAAATACCAAGTCCTCTGACTTGGAAAGTGGACACCCTGTCTTTTCATTTGGAAGGGAATTTTTTCGTATGCCTGCCTTCCCCTTCCTCTATTGCCACAAGTTATTCGCAAGGTCAGGAATGACTCTCCCAAAATAAACCCCCTTTTGGCCCAGACAGCATTCATTCCACCTTCTTTA
This sequence comes from Protopterus annectens, assembly GCF_019279795.1. Classification (NCBI taxonomy): domain Eukaryota; kingdom Metazoa; phylum Chordata; order Ceratodontiformes; family Protopteridae; genus Protopterus; species Protopterus annectens. Next base: position 675,507,824 of record NC_056733.1, read on the forward strand.
TCACTTGGCCAGGAGCAGTCACCATAAGTTATCATACCGGGTGGATATTCGCACAAGACAACAGATCTCTTATCCATCTTCAGCTGTCCATTCTTCAAATGATATTATTGGCGATAGGGTTTTTCATTCCTTTTAGGCACCTGTTTTCTGAGTACATGCTCCAGGTTCTGCAGGAGACCAGGAAACCTGCTACCAAAAAGTCTTGTATTCCCACATGGAAAAGATTTTCTGTCTGGTGCCTCTCTCGTCGTCAGGATCCCCTCTCTGTGGAGGTTCCTCTGGTTTTGTCTCATTTCTATGATCTGCTCCATTTTTGATTGGCATATTCTTCAGTTAAAGCTCACCTATCAGCAATTTCTGCTTGTTTGCCTTTGATGAGGTCAAACAATTTCATAAAGGCATCCTTCATATTAGGCCTCCCAGAAAGCCTATTCAGCCTTCTTGAGACCTCAGTTTTATATTTGAAAAATTGACTCAGGATCAACATTTTGAACCTCTTAGTTCAGCTTATTTGCAATTTTGTACTTTGAAGACTGTTCATCTTTTGGCTCTTACTTCAGCCAAGAGAGTGTCTGAACTTCAGGCTCTCATAGCTATTCCCCCTTTTTTTTGTTTTTTCATAGAGTCAGTGTCTCTTTGAACTAATCCTCCTTTTATGCCCAAGGTGGCAAATGCTTAATCACTCTGTACACATTGTTTCCTTTTTTCCTTCTCCACAGTCTGCTAGTGAGAAGATTCTTCACACCTTAGATCTGCATTGACAGCTCAGGTATTATTTACATAAATTGAAGACAATTCACAAGTTTGAGCAACCTTTTGTTTGTTTTGATCCCAGGACTTTGGGTTTTATTGTTTCTAAGCAAACCATCTCATCCTGGATTTCTATCGCCATTTCCTTTTGTTGTTCTTCTCATTGCAAATGTCTGTCTCGGTTTGCAAAAGTGCATTCTACTAGGGCATTTGCCTCATCTGTTGCCTGTTTCAAGGGTTTGGACACTAGTTCCATCTTTGAGGCTGCTACTTGGTTCTCTGATCATACTTTTAGTAAACACTATAAATTGAATGTTATTTCCAGGCCAGGGTGGGTTTTTCTAGGGCTATTCAGCACTGTTTTATAGAGGGCTGTCCTGTGCCTTCCTCCTTCCACTTTTCTTAGCTCTTATATTCTCCCTTATGTAGAGAATACTGTAACAGTGACATGGAAGGACATGGTATAGTTTTGCAAAATCTTACCATAACAGTAGATGTCCTTCTCTTCACTGTTGCAGTATTCAGTCTCTCCCTCCTATCCCCTCTTTTCTAGCCCTTGCCCCTGTGCCTTATTACCCCACTAACTGAGTGGCTTTTGCTTGCTTTTCCTTCTGTGCTTTTTTTCCTTCTAGGTGTACATGTCCTTGAGGGTTTTCTTTTCCTTCTGGGGCAATTCACTTCTGAGTGTTTGCTTCTATTCATCACCTTTATGCCCTACACTATGCAAGGGGAGCATGTGTGATGTATGGTGCCTATACATTCTAAAGACTGTAGTATACTGGTCAAACATTGGGCTATCCTTGGCAGGAGATCCCTTATGTAAACAATACTACAACTTGGATGAGAAGGACATCTACTGTTATGGTAAGATTTTACACAGCTGTACTTTTCTGGTCTTTTCCGGAAGACATTTGAGATTCTTTATCTGAACAGAAAGATGCAGGGACGGATACAGAATTTTTTCTTAGATTTCTGATTTAGACTTTTGAGAAGAGCTCAGTTTCTGATTTTCACGGTGTGGGCTTTTTTTTTCTCTGGGACTATTGCTAGAATGTGCCCATGTTTTCAGTGGGAAGACACTGAGGTGTCACAATTCCTCAGAAAATACTACGAGTTGTTACAGAAGGATATTCCAGAACATACACTCATTCTTCCTGTTATGTCTGCTTTAGAGGATGTGTATTATTGTCTTTAATTTTCCCGATAGTCAGCCAGCTACCTCTAAATAGGCAGATAGAATGTATAAATTTAATTAGTCTTTTACTGATTTTACACTATTCCCAAACCTGACCCAGCAGCTATAGCTTTCGTTGATCCCACTGCTGCTAAGCACCGTTAATTCCAGTCTTAATCTTTCTGCTGAGGATGAGAAAATTATTGGTAGACAACTGGGAAAAAGTGTATACCTCTGTAACTTAGATTTTCAGAATTTTGAATTGTCAGACTCATGTGCTAAAGTTCTGGCAAATTGTGAAAGTACGAGGAATGTTTTATTTGCAGAGTCTTCTTGTGAGAAAAATCACTTTTAAATAACATGGTTTCTTGTATTGCACAAGTCACTAATTGTTTGCAGCATGTGTATGACTCTGATACTTCTTCCAGGGCTATGGCCACTGGTATTGTTTTGAGGAGGTTTTCATGGGGTACACTCTTAGCAGATCCCAGGTAATAAAAGTGAGACTTTTAAATTTTCCCTTGAATAGAGATTTAGTGCTTGGCTCCTCTGCTGCAGAGGTGATCAAAATGTGTGATGAAAAGGGCAAACTGATCCAATCTTAATATTTTTCAGCACATCTTTTCCATTTTTTCCAAGGGATTTTCTCTCTCTCCATATAATTCTGGCTAAAAAAAAATGAATAAAGAGTTTCAACAAAATACAGGTAAATGGATATTTAAGAAATGGCAAAGGGGTTGAAAAAAGAAGTCTTGGACCTCCCAAAACCAGACAGTCCAACAAATCTGAAATGGTTATTCAAGAGACCATGTGAACCACTCACACCCTGACCCCTTTTTTCCTTCCAGAAAGTCTGAAACTCCATTTTTTCTGTTTGGCAGATAGTTTCAGACAAATGGATTATGAAAATCATTCTTCAAGATACAGATCGCATTGGATAGAAATTCAGCCTTTCCAGGGGGTTATTCCTCATCCTCCAGATCAGACACATTTGTTTCTACCAGTTCTTTATCACATGTTGTCCCAAGGAGTTATAAAACCAGCTTCTCCTCCCCAGGTGGGGAAGGGTTTTTATTCAAGGATGTTTCTAGTTTCAAAGAAAGAAAATTTCTTGGGAGACCAGTTCTGAATTATTTTTTTCCTAAACCTCTTTGTGATAATGCCCAAATTCAAAATTATGTCACTTCACAATCTGTTACCTCTTCTTCCTCTTTCAGTTTTCCCAGCAACACTAGACTTAAAAGATGTGTGTCATCGCATCCCTATTCATCTAGACTTAAGACATTTATGGTTTTGTGTGTCTGGATCACATTATCAGTTCATTGCCTTATTTTGTACTATCCACTGCACCAAGTGTTCACAAACTGCCTAGCTCCAGTTGTAGCTCATTGTAGGCTACAGGGTATTTGCATTTTTACATATGTAGATGACTTGCTTATCCTTCCAGAGTCTTTTTCAAAGTGTTAGGAATCTCTCTTTTGGGTGAGAAATCTCTTACACAAGCTTGAATTCCAAGAGAATAGTCAAAAGTCTTTCTCGACTCTTCCACACAGGATTGTATTTCTGAGATGTCAGCTAGACACCTCAGTTCAAAGAGCTTTTCTTCCACAGGAAAAAAAGTAGATATTTATGTAGATCTGTTGCCAAAGTTTTCTGCTCAGACTTTGTTCACTAAGGGAATACCTCAAGCTTTTTGTTATCATGGCATCTATTTTTCTCATGATACTCCTAGTTAAGACTCCACATGAGAAAGGTACAGTGGTATCTGAAATACCTTTGGTGCCAGCATCTACGCCCTTTATGGTGGAGACAACAGATATCCTTAAATCCAAGTCCCCCCTTTCTCCATCGCTGCTCCAAAGCAGTCAGTCAGCACAGATGCTTTGGACTTTGCTTGAGGAACAGTTTCAGCCAGGATAAAAGTGCAGGGAGTCTGGGACACCAAGGACAGAACCAAGCACATAAAAGTCAAGGAGATACTTTCCCTGAGCAAGGCATTCAACTCTCTGAATCATCTTTGATCCCTGAGACCTCTTTAAGTGGTTACAGACAATACCACAATCATGTATGGGGAACCAGGCCATACCCCCTGTGCAGTCTAGTCATGTTAGTTTGATATAGCTTTTATAGCATTCCATCAGAGCAAAATTGTGTGGCAGACAAACTGAGCAGGACTAGGGCAGACTGTCATGAATGGAAAATAGATCAGTGGTCTTCCAAGATTTGATCCATCTTTAGGGAGTTCTTTAAGTAGACCTCTTTGCCGCCCCTCTTAACAATAAACTAGCAAGATTATGTTCCAGGACTCTGTGTAAGAAGTCCTGAAAGACAGATGACTTTTCTTTTCATTGGATAGGAATGTTCCTGTATGTTTTTCCATGTTTTTAGTAATACAGGGTACTTCCGAAGATTGAGAAAGAATCTCCCATGATCATTATGGTGTCTTCCTTCTGCCCAAGACTACTGTGGTTCTCCCTTCTTTTGGAGCCGGCCAGGTGTAGTTACCACAAGCTTCTTCACAGACTGGATCTACTTCCATATCAGGGGTGTTTAATACACCCAGACATCAATAAACTTCCTTTGACATTTCTTTTTAGGCACCTGCTTACTGTGAGGACAAGCAGCCGATACTACTGGAGGCAAGAAAGCCTGCTACTAGAAAATCAATATTTGTGTGTGTTACTATCCTGTGCATACCTGTCAACTGTACAGATTTTTGCAGAATGGCCAGATTTTTGCCTCATATTTTTGGTCCGTTTCTTATAAAATTGTGGATGTTAAGTTGTCAATCTCGCCTTCATTCTTGCTGGATGAGTTCGGAGCCAATCCTCGGCTCCGACTCGGCACTTGCTAAGCTCGAGAGTCACTTTTACCAGCTCAAGGCAGCCCCATATCCCATGATGCAAGGCGGTAATTACCCAGATCTCGTTTGCCGCTTCGCTAATGAGATCATCCTTTTTACCAGCTCCTGGTAAGTGATTTTTCATTGCTCTTTGTGAAAGATTTAGGTATCCCAATACCCTAAAATTTTATTCTTTATAGTTTTTTAGTGAACCTTATTCACTTAGCTCCATACCCATTTCCCTTTAGTTCCCTTATTCATAGTTTCTGTGTTTTGGGCCTTAGGCCTTACCCACCCTCACAGTTCCTGTCAGGATTTTCCTTAGGTGTGTGGGTGTTGTGTCTCACTGTTCTAATTTTTAGTTATTAGTGTCTTTTTTGGTCTGATTGGTGTGTGTGTGTGTGTGTATTAGGACTCAGACATGTCCAAAGATACTAGGGTCTCAGGTTTCAAGAAGTGTGACTCGTGCTGTCAGAAGATATCTCTGACAGACGGTCACACTTCTTGTATTTATTGCCTGGGATCCCTACACCTGCAGGACTCTTGTGCTATCTGTCATTTTTTTCAGCCAGAGAATCCTGCAGGAACGTAGAAATAAGTTGATCCTCAGGGGTCTTCTTAAGCCTGAGAGCTCCCCGGCTAAGGTCGGCTCCGGGAAGCCCTCTAAGCCTCCCAAGACCCCGACTTTGGTGTCCAAGTCTGTGGTCTTGGTTCCGACTCCGCCAGAGTCGACATCGGCTCCGTCCGGAGCCGATCCTTCCTTGTTGGAAGCTTCAGTACCGGCGCCGATACCCTGGCTTTGGCACCTGTGTCGGCTCCGGCCAGAGCCGACACCCTAGCATCGAAGCATGTCTCTGCTCCGGCTGGAGCCGAGATATCTTTGTCTCCGCTCGGAGCCGACAAGTTGTCGGCTCCGCCTGGAGCCGAACATTCTTCTGCTCCGATGGCTCCGTCGAAAAAGAGGTCTAGATCTCCATTGGAATCTATACACTCTGCTCCAGCCTCCCCCTTGCTTTCAGAGCGGAGCCATCGGAGCCGATCATCGAGGTCTTCCAGGCTCTCAGACCATGACTTAGAGAGAGTGGTGAGTAGGCTATTAAAATCACAGGAACTAGCCCAGATGCTCCATAGCCCGTCTCAACAGACGACCACTATTCTACACCCTCCTGAAATTCCTCCTTCGACTCTCCTACAGAGTTTGGAGCCGGAGATTATTGGTACCGTGACTGTTGCTGCTTCGGAGCCGATACCACACCTTTCGGCTCCGTCGTCCTCGACTCCTATCTCCTCCTTGAGACCTTCCTTGGAGGGATCCGGGTGTCGGGCTTCCCTGGTCGGTTCCGAGGGGGCGAGTGGCATCGGACCCTTGTCCAACCCCGTTCTCCCTCTCGGAGCTTCGGCCTTGGTGAGCTCGGCCCCGACATCTGCTTCGGAGCCTTCCCTTTCGGTGGGACCAGGGATCCCTGTTTCTTCGGAGCGGGATCTCTCGGCTCTCCCTGGGAGGGGAGCCTTTGAGGTGATGAGGAGTGTGCTAGCCCCGGAGCTTAGTCAGCAGTCGGTTCCTTTAGCTCCTCCCTCTATGGTGACTGTAGATGCCTCTTCCCGCTCTCTTGCTCCCGGACCCAGAGATCCATCGCCCCAGGTCTCCCCATTGGGAAGAACTTCCTCTTCCGAGGTTTCTCCTGATCCTTCAGGTGAACCCCCGCGTAAGAGGACCTGCAAGAGGAAGCACTTAGACTCCCCTGAGTCTATAACATCAGATACCAATTTAGATGAGTTGGAGGGGTCCCCAAGATCTCCCTCTGAGGATGTCTCCTTTTCAGACATCCTTGAACTCCTGAAACAGAGGGGGAACTGGCCCTCCATTAATCCCTCCGATGATGAATCGGTATACCTGGAGGCTTTTGGATCTCGACCCTCCACCTCCTGGGTGTCTCCGCCTTTCGACCCCCTCATGGAAGTCATAGCTCGAAAGGCGTGGGCATCTCCTGATTCGGTGGAACCAGTCCCCAGGAGACCTTCAAAGTTTATCACAGCCCCCGCTGAAAAGCAGTTTCTTACTAAGGGTGTCCCGGTTGATGCCATGGTGGTGGCGGCCGCCACCAAAAAGGAACTTGCAGATCCTTCCGTGCCAGTCCATCCTCCTAACAAGGAGTCTAGGTCCATGGACAGGTATGGCAAGCGGATGTTTTCCTCAGCGACCTTTGCTATCGTTCGCTGAATTATTTATGTCACTTCACCAGACTTCAGAGAGACATCCTCAAAGAATTGGGTGAAGTAGTACAGGATCCGTCAGCGGCAGGGGCTCAAGAAAAGATTGCCTCTCAGCTGGGAATCCTTAATTCCATAACCAACTCCTCCATGCGGCTCATTTCTTATGCAGCCGATGGGGCGAGTAGAGCTGCAGGCACAGGAGTGGCTCTCAGACGTCAGTCCTGGATGCGGCTCTGTAATTTTGCAGACCCCTTTAAGGCGTCCTTCACAAACTCTCCCTTTGATGGGACAACATTGTTTGGCCCTCAGGTGAAGGACACTTTGACCAGGTGCGAGCAAGACGGCAAGACTCTTTCTGCCGTAGGAGTCCGTTTCTCCACCCCTTCTAGACCTTACCCCAAAGGTCAGAAGGGAGGGAAAATGTGGTTCCGAAAATCTCAGGGAGTCACGCCTGACGCACGTGGTCAATTTACCCCCAGAGGCAGAGGGGGTAATAACAATAGACGCCGCCCTAGGGGCAGAGGAGGTCCGCAGAACCAGGGCAGCAGAGAGCCTCTCTCTGACAAGCCCTTCCAGCATCCCTGAGGTGTTGCCCGACTGTCCACCCTTGGAGGCAGTCGGGGGGAGATTGTCGCTGTACCCAGAAGCCTGGTTTTCCCTCTCTCAAGACAAATGGGTACAGTCGATCATATCCGAGGGTTACAAGATTCCTTTCGAGGAAAGCCCTTCCCTCAAATGGTTCCCTTCCAGACGTTCCACCCGGTCTAAGGGAAATTGCAAAACTAGAGGTTTCAAAGCTTCTAAAAAAAAGGGCCATCCAGCCAGTACCAACAGATCATTTAGAGTCCGGAATCTACTCAAGGTTCTTTTTGGTCCCCAAAAAGACGGGAGACTGGAGACCAATATTAGACCTCAGCAGGCTCAACAAGTCTGTCAAAAAGACAAGATTTCGGATGGTCACACCTCAATCGATTTTGCCTTTTCTGGGCAAAGACAACTGGATGTGCTCCATAGACCTTCAGAGGATGCGTACTATCACATAAAAATCCACAGACACTCCAGAAGTTTTCTCCGCTTTCGGCTGGGGACCAGTCATTTTCAATTCAGAGCCCTGCCCTTTGGTCTCACTACAGCACCCAGAGTGTTCCCCAAATTCATGGCAGTGGTCACGGCTCACCTGAGACGTCAAGGATTCCAGGTGTTTCCGTATCTCGACGACTGGCTCCTCTCAGCCACCACCAGGCATCAACTTCTCCAAGCCAGAGATTACACTCTACGTCTCTGCGGTCAGTTAGGAATTTCAGTCAACTTCGAAAAGTCTTCCTTATCGCCCTGCCAATCTATTACCTTTATAGGCGCAAATCTGGACACTACTCGGATGTCAGCAAACCTAACAAGTCAGAGAATCCTAGATATCCAAAACCACGTTCGGATCATCCTATCCAGCAAAAGGGTACAAGCCAGGTTGGTCCTGAAAGTGTTGGGCCTCATGGCAGCTGCCATCACACTTCTTCCTCTGGCCCGTTTTTACATGCGTCTTCTACAATGGATGTTATTTACCCAATGGTCCTTCCAGCAGCTTCCCATGCGTCACAAGATCCTGGTGACACAAACCTGCAAGAACCATCTATCCTGGTGGATTTCCTCTCCTCTAGTCCATCAGGGCAGACCATTTGTTCCCCCGGCCCCGGTAGCCACGGTCACTTCGGATGCCTCCCTGATCGGGTGGGGGGGGCATTATCAGGGCAGGATGGTTCATGGCACATGGCAACCGTTTGAGTACCACCTGCACATAAATGTCCTAGAGAAGAGAGCAGTGCTTTTAACGTTGCAAGCCCTCAACGACTTTCTTCCTTTAGGGACTACTGCAGTTCACACGGACAACATGTCCGTCGTGTGGTACATCAACAAGCAGGGCGGAACCAAGTCCTATCCCTTGTGTCGAGAAGCTCTCAGACTTTGGCAATGGGCGATCTCCTCTCATCGGTTTCTGGTAGCAACGCATATCCCCGGGAAAACCAACATAATAGCGGACAGATTGAGCAGAGCTATACTCATGCCTCATGAGTGGTCTCTCAAGCAAACCATAGTGGAGGAGATTTTTCAGAAGTGGGGCCGCCCATGCTGCGATCTTTTTGCTACACCTCAAAACAGCAAATTCCCAGACTTCTTCTCTCTCTTCCCACTTCCGGGCCATCCCCCCAGAGACGCTCTTACCCAAGATTGGCCCCGGGGACTCCTTTATGCTTTTCCTCCCTTTCCTTTGATACCACAAGTAATCCAGAAAGCTACCGTCTTGAGAGCCAAAATGATTCTCATTGCCCCTTACTGGCCTCTACAAATTTGGTTCCTGTTCCTTCATCGCCATCTCTTGGTGCAGCCTTGGCATCTGGACCCAGCTCCAGATCTTCTGACCCACCAGTCGGGTCAACTGCACCGGTCCGTTCCTTCCCTCAACCTCACAGCTTGGTTGCTCCACTTCCTTCCTTAGCCAGGCTTCCTATGATCTCTAATCCCGTTAGAGATATCATAGTAGCTTCTCTTAAGTCCTCTACCAGGAGGATTTACTCTAGCAAGTGGAAACGCTTCTCCCTTTGGGCAAAATCTAACATAGACCCCTTTACTGCCCCTATTCAGTCGGTCTTGGATTTTCTAGCGGAAATTTTTCACTCAGGTTCTTCGTCTTCTACAGTCAAAGTTCAGTTTGCAGCAATCTCGAACTTCCATGGCGGGTTTGCAGACCACAACATTATGTCCCACAAACTTTGTAAAGCCTTTCTCAAAGGAGTGTTCCTTCTTAAACCCCCTGTTAGGGATCCTCCACCACAGTGGGACCTAAATTTAGTACTGACATCCTTGATACTTCCCCCTTTCGAACCGGCTGCTTCATGTTCATTAAAGTTTCTTTCTTGGAAGACACTTTTTCTAGTCGCTATTACCTCGGCTAGAAGACTGTCTGAACTTCATGCCCTCTGTGTTCGTCCCCCTCATTTGGTCTTCCACAAGGACAGAGTATCCTTGAGAACCAATCCATCCTTTTTGCCCAAGGTTGCTTCTAAGACAAATTTAAACCAATCCATTGATCTTCCTGTATTTTTTCCAAATTATTCTAACAGGGCGGAACAAAAGTTACATTACCTAGATGTTCATCACCAACTCAGATATTACTTGGACAGAACGAAGCAATTTAGGAAGTCCGATCAGCTCTTCCTTTCTTATGCTGAAAATAAAAAAGGTCTCCCTGTTTCTAAAGTGACCTTATCCAGATGGCTATCTTCCACCATTTCTGACATTTATCAGCTTAGGGGCAAACAGCTGAGCTCAAAACCTAAAGCTCATTCCACAAAAGGTCTAGCCACTTCTACAGCTTTTCAGGCTAGGCTACACTTAGATACTATTTGTGCAGCAGCCACTTGGGCCACTCCTCATACCTTCGTTTCTCATTACAAATTGGATTTGGCCTCCAGTGACAGGGCAAGCTTGGTTCCACTGTTCTCAAGAGTCTGTTCCATTGAGCCACCCAGGATAGAGGTGCTAGGGACGCGGTCCCATCCAGCAAGAATGAAGGCGAGATTGACAACTTAACATTTAGAAGTTATGTACCTACCATAACGTTCCATGTTAGTTGTCTTCTCTCGCCTTCTTTCTTGCATCCCTCCCTCCTGTCCCCCTAGCCTGGACAGCCCTTGATCTCCCTTTTTCTCTGGAAGATTCTTCTTCCTTGGACACCAGTTAGTTCTTGTCCTTGATTACCTGGTTTCCCTTTACAGCCTTTTTAGGTTAGTTGTTCCTCTTTCCTTGGTGGAAAGTTTTATAGGCATTTTTTTCCTCTAGATACCAAACGAGATCTGGGTAATTACCGCCTTGCATCATGGGATATGGGGCTGCCTCGAGCTGGTAAAAGTGACTCTCGAGCTTAGCAAGTGCCGAGGCTCCGAACCCATCCAGCAAGAAAGAAGGCGAGAGAAGACAACTAACATGGAACATTATGGTAGGTACATAACTTCTAATTTTCAAGCCAGTCATTAGCAAATCATTGAGGGCTGAAGTCAGAAAATAGACGAGACATTTTAGTTTCAGACTTCATACCTTTCAGAAAATGTGTGTTAACGCGAACAATGACTGTTGTTCTGTCAACTGTTTAAGTTTATAAGAGCAATATTTAAAAAGTGTCCCTATTTTTGCGCCCCCCCCCCCCCCATTATTTATAACTTTGTCCAGATTTCTTGCTCTAAGAGGTTGAGAGGTATGATCCTGTGGCCTGTCTTATTCCTTTATCAAGGTTCATTTGTTGGCCATTTCAACATGTCTGCCCATGGATCCTCCTCTTTCAATGCAGTCTCATGTCAAAATGCTCTTGAAAATAGTTTTGCATAAGCGGCCTCCAAGAAAAATTTGTTATAAAAGTTAACACTTGCTCTATTTGAACCAGCTCTCATGACTGACTTGACATTCTTTACATGGAAGACAGTTTTACTGTTTGCTGTGACCTGTGCAAGGTTTTCTGAGTTGCAAGGTCTTATGATGAGGCAACCTTATCTCATTTTCCCTAGGAACAGGATGTTTTTGAGAATTAATCCTTCTTTTATCCTTAAAGTGGTATTCAATTTCACTTTAAGCCAAGCTAGCCATCTCCCCATTTTTTTTTTCATGAGCCCAAAAATGAGGACGAGAGGATATACTGTTTCTTAGATGTCCACATGCAACTCTAGTTCTATCGTGACAGAACTAAATGTTTCAGATCTTTGGATAAGTTATTCATTTCTTGTGAAGGTAAGTAGAGACAGCCTGTGTCAAAACAGGCTATTTCTAAATGGTTGTCTAAGGCTATTAATGTTTGTTGTACTCACCATAACATACATGGTTAAGGCCCATTTTACCAGGGCCTTAGCTTCATCTGTGGCTTTATGGAAAGGGTTGGATTCTAGAAGTATATTGGAAGCTGCTGCTTGGTCATCTGTTCATAGTTTTGCAAAGCACTATAAGCTTGAATGTTATGTAGTCTATCTCGCCGTAATTCTTGCTGGATGGGGTTCGGAGCCAATATTCAGCTCCGACTTGGCCTATGCTAAAGCTCAAGCGCTTTTTACTGGCTCGAGGCTAGCCCCTATCCCATGGTGCCTCATGGCAATTCCCCAGATCTCGCTTGCAGCAAAAGCTTCGAGGTTGTGTCTTATTCGCTGGTTGGCTAAGTAACACAATTTTTTTACTTTAGTCCTTTTCTACCACCTTTTTCTATCTTATGTATATCTTAATAATTTCTTCTTTATTGTGCGTGTTTTTTGAAAATTTCAACCCCTATTCCCCCCTTAGGACTGTACGGCCCGTTTAAGTTAGAGGGCCTTTCCTCCCTGTGTGTGAATGTTATAAAAAAAAAAAAAAAAAAAAAAAAACACTTCTTCCTTACACTTTTAGTGTTTAACTATCTCTAAAGATAAAGATAAGGATCACAAGGATCATCGCCCTTTGGGCTTCAGAAAAATGCGGCAGGTGTGCGCAGAAAATGTCTCTTACAGACAGCCACACCAGTTGCATATATTGTCTGGGCGAAGCCCATTTACAGGAACCTTGCATCTTCTGTCACGCTTTTAGTACAAGAGTGTTAAAAGAAAGGAAGCGAAAACTTATTGATAGGGGTCTCATGACCAGTTCCTTCCAGGAACAGCTGGAACTTGGTCAGGCAGCTCCAAAATCTTCAAAGAGAAAATCATCGGCCCTGACTTCGCAGCCGACCAAAAAGTCAAAAGTGTCTGAACCAAGGAGTTTGGGTTCCAACTCTGCTTCATCTTCGGTGCAGTCCATTCCATCGGTTCCGAGACGGTCTTCGGTACCGAAGATTTTGGACGACATCGAGACTGTAACCTCCTATTTTGAGATCTCCTATTTTGGAGAGAAGGAGGTCTCCTTCAGTCTCCACCAGATCCTCCAGGACCCTATCAGATGAGGACATTGAGAGGGTGGTGAAGAGGTTGCTTTCGGATCTAGCTCTGGCTAGAAAATTGACCCCTCCAGACCCAAAGGTCTCAGAGCTGTCCCCCGTACCGATCACTGTTCCTCCTCCGACTGCTTTGCTCTCGGAACCTGTTACGTCAGGTTCCTCTGTCTTTGACCCTTCGGCTCCGGGGATTCAGCCTGTTTCCTCTGAGCCAATTATTCTATCCTCGATGGCTCAGTCTGGAGCCAAGGGTTATGGGAGCTGACGCTTTCATGTCGACTCCGAGGGGGACAGTCACCCTGGGTTCTCTTCGGAACTGACCCTCCCTCTCGGAGCCTCTGCTCAACTCAGCTCGGCTCCCACTTCTGCTCCAGAGCCATTCCTTCTTGCTAGGAGTCAACCATCCGCCCCCTTGGAGCTGAGGTTGTCTTCGAAGCGGTGGGGGGGGGGCTTTCAAAGCTGTAGAGAAGGCTTTATCCTCTGCCAAAGCCACTCCTTTGGAACCTGTGTCCCACCAGCAGCAGGCAGCAACCTCTTCTCCCTGCCCTACCCCCACAGCATAGGGAATCAGGGGCCCAAGTAGCCCCCATTGGAGGCACCCCCTCTTCTGAGACCTCCCCAGATTATCCCACTGGAGAGCTTCCTCAGAAGAGGTTATGTAAGAAGAAACATGTCGACTCCTGTACCCAAGTGTCTGGCTAGCTATCACTCAAGATTGTTGGGTACACACAGTAATATCCAGAGGTTACCTGATTCCCTTTATTTCCAAACCAGTCTCTTCTAGACATACCACCCATTCAGCTAGACCGTGCAACATCAGAGGTCATCTCGTTGCTGCAAAAAAGAGTCATACAAGAAGTCCCCGCAGAGCAAGTAGGATCCGGAACTTACTCTCGATTTGTTTTAGTTCCAAAAAAGACAGGGGACTGGAGATCAATTCTAGATCTCAGCAGGCTCAACAAGCATGTAAGAAAATCATAGTTCCGAATGGTCACTCTGCAGTCAATATTTCCCTTTATCGGGAAAGACAACTGGATGTGCTCAGTCGATCTCCGGGATGTGTACTACCACATCAAAATGGACAGGCGCTCCAGGAGACACTTACACTTCCGGCTGGGAGCGAGCCATTTTCAGTTCAGAACACTGCCCTTTGGCCTCACTACAGCCCTCAGAGTGTTTACCAAATGCATGGCAGTGGTAATGGCTCACCTGAAAAAAAGACAGGCCAGCAGAAAAAGCAGGAATGATGCAGAGTCAAAAATACAATATATAAAGGTTTATTTGTAAACCCAAATAACCACAGACCGGTTTCGTCAGAATATGCCTTCCTCAGTGTGTTACAGACGAATAAACACTGAGACATCAAGGATTCCAGGTGTTTCCGTACCTAGATGACTGACTCATCACTGCTGCCACCAAGCATCAACTCATAAGGACCAGGGACGAGACTCTATCCTTGTGCGCCAGCCTAGGCATCACTGTTAACTTGCAAAAGTCAGTTTTATATCCCTCGCAGCATATTGTATATCTAGGCTCAGAAATAGACACAAACACCATGTCAGTAAAGCTAACACAGGAAAGAGTGGAATCTCTACGCAGTCAGATCAGATCTTATTAAACAGAGTCCAGGCCAGAGTAGTCCTTCAAGTCCTGGGGACCATGGCTTCCGCCATCTTATTAGTTCCTCTTGCTCATCTACATATGAGGATTCTCCAGTGGATGCTGCTTGCACAATGGTCGAGGCAAGACCTTCCATTGTCTCACCAGATATTAATAATGAGCGCATGCAAAAGGGATCTGGCATGGTGGTTACACACAAAACAACTTGTCATAGGTCGTCCACTTGTTCCTCCCCAAGAGAAAGCAGTTTTGACCACGGACGCTTCCCAGATAGGGTGGGGGGTATTATCTGGCAAAGACAGTCCAAGGTACTTGGCAAAACCAAGAGAACCACTTACATATCAATGTTCCGGAGATGTGAGTGGTGCTATATGCATTGCAAGCACTTCACAGCTCCCTTCCCACTGGAACGATTGCGATTCAGTCAGACAAACATGTCTGTTGTGTGGTACATAAAAAAGGGGGAACCAAGTCTTACCCGCTTTGCAGAGAGGCCTTAAGAGTTTGGAAATGGACAATGGATACTCAACGCTTCCTGATAGCAACGCATATCCCGGGGAAATCCAACGTAATAACTGACATACTCAGCTGAGCAGTTCTGATGCCTCATGAACGGTCCCTGAATCCAATGGTTGCGAAAGAGATCTTTCACAAATGGGGCCAGCCTTGCTGCAATCTATTTGCCACTCACCTGAACACTAAATGTAGCAGCTACTTTGCCCTCATTCCCCATCCAGGGATGACACCCAGGGATGCTCTAGTTCACGATTGGCCCCTTGGGACTTCTCTATGCCTTTCCTCCCTTTCCACTCGTACCCAAAGTAATACAGAAAGCAAAACAGTTGAGTTCCTTGATCCTCATTGCTCCGTACTGGCCTCAACAAGTTTGGTTTCCTTTTTTGTGGTCCTACCTTTTGGAGGAACCATGGATTCTGGATCCATCTCCAGATCTCGTGATTCATCAATCGGGACAGTTCCGTCCCACCATCCACACCCTCAAATTGACAGCATGGCTGCTCCAATTCCACGTATAGCCAGGTGCATTCCCTTATCCCCAACGGTCAAACACATCCTAATTTCATCCCATAAATCTTCCACTCAGAAACTATATTCTAGCAAGTGAAAAAGGTTTTCCCTTTGGACTACGACCCGGGGCTTAGATCCATATGCAACTCCTTTAGAATCCATTTTATCCTTCCTAACAACAATTTTTTATGAAGGAGCGGCAGCAGCTACAGTTAGAGTTCAGTTAGCTGCCATTTCCAATTTCCATTTTGGTTTCATGGGAAATCCAATCATGCAACACTCCCTCTGTAAAACCTTCTTAAAAGGAGTTCTTCTTCTTAGGCCCCCAGTAAAACAACCTTTAGAACCCTGGGACTTAAATTTAGTCCTCTCATCTTTGATGTCTGCATTCTTTGAACCATCCTCATAGTCAGACTTAAAATTGTTATCATGGAAAACCCTGTTGTTGGTAGCTATAACTAAAATTTAAAATCTATGTAGGAAGATTACTTTAAGATCTTTAATGAAAGTCATGTGATTCTATGTAAAACAGTATTTAAGGGTTATTGAATGAGAGAAACTTTGTTCTGATGAAGCTCATGTGAATTAAAGTGAGTGAAAGTGCTTAATAATGTCAAATCTGCAGTCCTGTGGTTGGATTTATTGTCTCTGCTCAGTTTTTTGGTGTCACTTTTTATTTTGTTTCAAAAATTACTTTTTCAAAATGGCTTTTGGATTGCATATCCTTTGCTTATCGACAAGCTGGTAGACAATTACCATTAAAAGCTAAAGGTCACTCTACTAGGGCTGTAGCTACTTCATGTACCTTTAGATATAGGCTCCCAATTGATACTATTTGTGCAGCAGCTACTTGGGCAAGACCACATAAGTTTGTCACTCATTACAAATTGGATTTGGCCTCCTGGGACAGGTCATTCTTTGGGTCCACTGTGCTGAAGAGTCTCTTTGCTTGAGCCACCCGGGATGAAGGTGCTAGGGACGCTGTCCCATCCAGCAAGAATTACGGCGATTTAGGACTACATAACATAAAGATGTTATGTACTTACCATAACTTTCCATGTTTGTTGTCTATCTTGCCTATATTCTTGCGTCCCTCCCTCCAACCCCGTTCCTGTTTCTGGGGGATCTAGTGGACCTCTTTTTGGGGCTGCCTGACTTTGCTCTTTATTGTCCACCTGGAATGGAATATGTTTCTAATCCCTTGCTGTATTTTTACAGCTTCTTTCTTATTATTACCTGATAGGTATTTATTACTTTCTTGCAAACTAGATCTGGGGAATTGCCATGAGGCACCATGGGATAGGGGCTAGCCTCGAGCCAGTAAAAAGCTCTCGAGCTTTAATATATGCAGAGTCGGAGCCGAATATCACCTCCAAACCCCATCCAGCAAGAATATAGGCGAGATGGACTACAAACATGGAACGTTATGGAAAGTACATAACTTCTTTTTCTTTCCCTAGCTCCAGATGAAGCTTTGCGAGAACCATTCTCCAGTGGCTCCTGGACGCTTCCACCTGCTAAATGTAGTTAGCTAAGGTAATCTACCCATATAGCTATGGCTACATCAACAGTGATCATTATGATGAGCATAGTACAGTTGTTTAAGTAAAACGTATGACAGTAGATGTTGTTCGAATGATCATTGCTGCAGTAGCCACTCCCTCCCTCCATCCCCCTTGTTCTTTGGTGTCATTTTTATGCCAGGTTGTGAATGTTTTTATTTTATTGATAATAGCATTAATCTTTCAAGCCTCTGTGCCCCTCTGTCTGCTAGCAGGAAAGCTCTGAAAGACTTTGCCTCTAAACTTGTCTTTTAGTCAGCTCAGCATAAGCTGCCTTACAGTTTGGGTGCATGGAAGGTGCCCTGAAGCTTTGGAAGCTGGACAGTTGCTGTCCTTCTATTCTCATGTTGCAGTATTCATAACCTTTGGGGTTAGGCTCAACCTAGCAGCCTGAATGTCCGGCCAGTATAGAAAAGCTTTAGTCACTGCAAGGTACGTGAGATGTTTGACGTTGGCCATAGGGCGCGTGGGTCATAAAAGTGATGTCTGCGCGGACCTTCCTCAGAACTTCTCTGCTGCCACTCGAGTGTAAACTCATCTTGACGTTTCTGCCATTGGATTCTACAAGTCAAGATAAGTACCCCATTGGGGCCTTTTTTCTTCTTGATTTGGTTACTGCATGCCAGCCTTGGATCATGTCATCCAGGAAGGGAAAGTGTAGGTGCAGACATCAGATCCCTCAAATGGATGCCCATAAATTGTGCTTGTTCTGCGTAGGGCCCAACCATGACCATAAATCCTGCGAGATTTGTCAGGCTTTTGTTCCAAAGACACTTCACAGCCGTCTGCACATGTCTAATATATAGTTAGAAAACCAAAGACTCAATGGTTTATATCTTTGCACGGAAGAGCTGTCCAGTCAGACCAACAAGCCTGTGAAAAAGAAGGCAAAAGTTAACAGGCCCGAGCCTATTGTTGCATCCCCTCCACCTGACGTTCCCCTGTGGCTGATGTACACCTGGAGGAACGTACATAATCAACCAATGCTGGTATAGTGGGTACTGTTCCAGAGGCCGCAGAACCAAAGGCTGTAAGCACATCTGTTGAGGTTATGCAGACATCGGGTACCGATGACGAGGGGGAACCTCTGCTCATTACAGATGTCCAGGCCGGTCCTTCTAAGGGAACCACCTGAAGTTAGGAGCTCCTTAGGCCTTACACCTTCTAGGCCTGTTCCTTCTTTAAAAAGGAAGCAAAAAACTAAATGTGTATCTCCACCATCTGAAAGCTTGCCTGATTGGGAAGCTTTCTCTCAGAGTTTATTCAATGCTTTCTTGGCCCTCAGGTCCTCCATGACTGCTTCCCTCCAACTGTCCCTCCTGTTATCAACCCTAGGCCTCAGACTTCAGATCCTCTCCCAGTTGAAGCTGACGATTCCTCAGATTCCTCTTCTGAGGATTTCCTTTTTTATGTTTCCTAAATGCCATCCCTCTAGGTTATGCCTCAACAGAGGAGGACTCTACTGAAGCAGACTCCTCTGGAGAGGACCTTACTTTTGGGGAAACCATCTCTCAGATGAGAGAGTTTTTCAGTTGGGATTCTAGTGAGATGACAGAAGTCCAAAACCGGTATTATGAGCTTTAACAAACAGATACTCCTTCACCATCTGCCATCCCACCAGTACTTCCAGCCTTCTTTAAATGCCTTCAGTGCAGCTTCTAAAAGTCCCGAATCCCAACCCCCTGCCCCTAGATGCCCTGAAATATTTTATAAAGTCCCAAAAGAAGGGGCTAAATTTCTGATAAAATGTCCTGTTGTAGACCCTGGTACTATTTCGGTCTCTGCTGACAAAACTTCCCAACTATTACCCTCAACCTCTGTCCTTCCAGCAGATAAGGACAGTAAAACTATGGAGAGCATGGGGGGGAAAAGGTATACACCTCTGCTACCTTGGCCTTTAGGGCAGTCAACTGCCTGAGTCACATGTATAAGTGTTCCGTGGCCCTTTTTGTCTCAGGTTTCAAAACTCTTAGCTGATCTCCCAGATTCACCCACTAAGTCCCAAATCTCTAATCTGATCTCCCTGTCCTTTCAAGTAACAAGACACTCAATCAGATGCAGTTATGATTCCGCAGACTCCTCGGCCAGATCTGTAGCTTCTGCCTCAGGGCTCAGAAGGTACTCTTGGCTGAGGCTTCAACCCCCTACCTGACAATGATAGGGCTAAACTCCTTAATGTCCCCCTGGGCAGTACTGCTGTGTTTGGGGCCAAAGTGGCAGAGATTTTCAAAGCCCTTCAACAAAAGGGAAAAGAATTACATGATTTGAAGCATTTGTTTGTGTGACACCCTTACACTGGCCCAGTAATCAAGGAGCCTCAATCCTCACCACTAGCACCAGTGAAGGGCATCCACACTGGGAAGATAGCAAGTACACACACAGTAAAGTACTATTTCCCTTAAGAGCACACAGAGATCAAAGTCAGTATGGGGCTGGTTTCTCCCTTTCTCTCCAGATCCCCAATAAGACTCCCCGCTGGGACAGCTATAGGGTTCAGATCTCAGCCGAATAGCCAAGCCAAAACTTCCAGGATTCTATCTGTCCAACCAGTGTTTCGTGTCCCTGCCCAAGTAGCTGACACACACACACACACACACACACACACACACACACTTTGAGATTTGGTTTATATACAAACACACAGGAAATACTTTAAAACAATATTGTAGGATAGTCTGACATGAATATAGAAAATAGCTAGACTAATCTGGCTATATTCCTATCTCTCTCTAAAATAAATCACTGTTCTAAATACTACTTAAAGACAGGGCAAACAAGTGCTGGTTGAATAGATGTTCTTACTAGATCCAAGACGAGATACAAAATGCTGTGCTTTCTTTCTGAGATCGCCCTTAAACTGATAATACACCGTACTGCTTAGTCATTTCAGGTTACATCATTCTTGACACCTCTGCTGAAGTTTCCCAGGCTCACAAAACTCAAATTTTAACATATCTTTGTAGTCTTGCACTTGCCCGGAAACCACAGCAATAAAGGACACTTTACATGTAAAATCTAGTAATTATCTTTGTCTTTAAACAATAGAAAGAATTTCCTAGCCCAGACATCTTGTCTTCGAGCTTGAGATCGAACACAGTTTTAAAATTCTTTACTTAACACCTTTCTTCCAGCAGGGTGCACTGTGGTTACATTTTTGAAGCTCAGTACAGCATATAGTTTAATCATAACATAGGTTCATAACATATAGTTCTCTTTACATTTGTAAAACAAGCTTGTGGTTTATATTAATATTTACAAGTAACATAGAATTATTTACAAAATTCTATCTAGCTAGGCTGGCAGCCTTTCAGTTTATCACAGTTTTTGTCACCAATCCCTAAATTCCACAGGAATTACCCCACCAAGACACAATTCAGTAGTAAACATTCTGCTCCTACTCCTCATACTAGGGGTAAAAAGATCTCCAGGAAACAGCTGACATCTTCCAGGCCTGCTCAGACTACAAACAATAAATTCTTTTTCAGGACAAGGCAGGTAGTCTGTGACTACCTTTCTTCTCCCCCCCCCCTCCAGATTTCATACCCCTTTCCCAGAGTCTGTCTCCCCATCTGGAAAAGCATTACCTCAGATAAGTGGGTCTTATCCATCATAGAAAAGGGTTATTTCATGACTTGGATCATTACCCCGTCCTTGAGGCATCCCTAAACCACCAAAGGACCAGCTGCCCCTATTCCAAATAATATTGGACAACCTCCTCTCCCAAGGGATTAGCCAACCAGTCCCTCCATCAGAAGAGGGAAGGGACTTTTACTCCAGACTTTTCCTGGTTCCAAGAAAAGACAGCCCATGGAGACCCATTCTGGATCTATCCCACATCAACCTATTTCTTCAAGTACCCACTTTCTGCATACTTTATACTCCAGATTGTATTCTCACTGTTAATGCCCAAGGCATTTCTGGCCAACTTGAACATCAAAGATGCATATCTGTACTTCCCCATAAGGTCCAAATACAGAAAATATTTACACTTCTCTGTGGGTTCCTTGCATTTTCAATTCTTTTCTTTACCCTTTGGGCTATCTACTGCTCCAAGGGTATGCACCAAGTGTCTGGCTCTAGTCGTAGCCTACTGCAGGGTCCAAGGGATACAAATTTTCCCATACCTAGACAATCTCCTAATCTAGGCAGATTGCTACGATTCTCTACAGACCCATCTCTAGACAGTCATTGGCGTTCTGCAGTCCTTGAGTTTCACTATCAGTTTCCCCAAATCCAACCTAAACCCTTCCCAGGACCATGTTTTCCTGGCCTGTAGAGACTGGACGAATGTTGAGGGCATTCCTCCCACACTAAAAGGTGGAAAGCCAGAAGGAATTCCTACTGACTGTCCTCAACGCCCCTGTTATGACAGCAAGAGAATATCTGACTCCACATGAAACTTCAGTGGTACCTGAGGTCCACATGGATCCAACATTCCCACTCCTTGGACCATTCCATTCCCTTCCTACCATGCTTAAAGAAGGAGATCTTTTGGAGGATGGATCAAGTTTCCCTTAACCTAGGACTGCCCTTACAGCCTCTCACTCCAGTCTAGGAAATGTACCCACATGCCTCAGACCTGGGTTGGGGGGCTACTATGGGCAGCTTGAAGATGCAAGGCACATGGACAAGCCCCTTAAAGAGGGAGCACATCAACATCAAAGAGATGAAGGGCCCTCATCTTTACACTGAGGGCCTTCTAAAACAATCTGAAGAAGGGCCTCTGACGTTGTTCACAGACAACACTACTGTTCTCTGGTATGTGAACAAAAGGGGGAACAAATCTTAATTGCTATGCAGACTTGCAGTCCAGCATAAAGTCACCCTGCACGCGGTCTACATTCCCTCAGTTCAGAACATTCGGGCAGACACCTTGAGCTGGTCCATGTCGCCATCCCACGAGTGGATGCTAAGCAGGGATGTGTTTCTACACATAGTCCACAGGTGCTGTATGCCACAGATAGATCTATTTGCCTCCCTCTAAACAGACAACTTCCTCAGTTTTTGTATCAGGACACCCAGCCCTGTAGCGAGGGTGATGGATGCCTTCTCTGTCTCATGGAAGGGGATGTTTCTCTAAGCATTTCCCTCCCCCTTTCCACTCTTACAGAAAGTCTACTGAAAATTCTACAGGACAAACCAAAAATCTTAATGGTGATGACTCCCTTTTGGCCAAGAAAGCATTGGTTCCCCCTTCTTCTGCATTTAGCCAGGGGCAGTCATCACAAGTTACCTCACAGAGTGGACCTACTTGCACAGGCAAGGGATCCCCGAATCCACCCCCACTTGGAATCTCCGAACCTAACCCTGTGGGTGATAGGGTTTTGATCTCTTTCAGACACCTTTACACCGAGGATGTGTTTAATAGTTTCATAGTATAGTACTAGGCTATCTGCCCTGGGGCATTTGTAAGCCTAGCCATAGTGATGTGGCTTTTGCCACCCCATGAAATGGTACAAAATGTACAGAATAAATCTAGAATACTGTGCCTCTGTCTAGTAGTGACACAATGAAGGTCCCAAAAAAAGAAAAATGCCAGCACCTCGGAGAGTCATGCAAATAGGTTTTATTTGACTTCAAAAAGCAAGTGATTAGAGCGATCTCCCAAAATTCGATCAATAATAGTAAAGGTGAATCATGCACTGTATAAACATACAACTAAACATTCATATGCAAGATTCACCTTTACTATTATTGATCGAATTTTGGGAGATCGCTCTTTCAAATCAGGATGGCACGACATTCTTAACACAAAGGAGAGAAGGTGGATTATTAAACTAGGGGGACTTTTTCCCCCAGGGCTAAATGACAAGTTATGATTTTGCAGTAAGTAATTTAATCCTTATTGTACAAAACACCATTTTCTTTTCTTTTGTTTGTTCTATTTTTTGGTTTTATTATAGAGTTATGTCATATTGACACTTTGGTAGTAAACTCATTTATGGATGGATGATATCTCAATAATGTATTATTTGTGAAATTTTACTACTATAATATTTTTTCATGCCTAATTAATTACAGGAAATGATGTCATGAATCTACAATTTTCAGCTATATAAGGGCTTCTTGCAATTACTTCAATGTATTACTGAGGAAAGCTTTGAGCTGAAACCGGTCTAATCACTTGCTTTTTGAAGTCAAATAAAACCTATTTGCATGACTCTCCGAGGTGCTGGCATTTTTCTTTTTTCGGACTAACACACTCGCTTGCCTTGCACCAGCCTAACTTGCTAGCTACATCCTTACAATACAATGAAGGTCCCCTTATATAATATAATTAGTTTACTGTGCCCCTGTCTAGCAGTGACACAGATGTGACCCTTGGGGTAAACTTTCGATCTCCCATCCACTCATCAAGATTTCTCTTGAGAGTCAGTGAGGGGCTCTGCCTAATACGAACTGGGATCCTGTTCCAAAGCATGAGAAGCCTCTGGGTTATGAATCTGCCCCTCCAGCATGTCCTATTCATACTTGTGCCGAGGTTTAAGTCTTTAGCTCTCGTGGTCCTGATGGATTTGGATTTTTTGAGGTGGAGCATGTCCGTCAGATCCTGATTGGACATGGCCTTGTACGACAGGCAGAGATCACCTCTGAGCAGGCGGTATGCTACTGAATAGAGCTGAAGTTTCTTTAGTCTGGCAGAATAAGACATATGTTGGAGACCCTTGATCTTTTTGGTGAGGTACTTTTGTGGTCTCTCCAGCTGTTGCAAATGCCGGGTGAGGTACATACCAAATGGGGCATTGTACTCAATCATGGGTCTGATGAGGGAGGAATATAGGGGTACAATGACATCCTTGGATCTGGGTGTGAATCCCTTCATGATGAGGTGTGCAAGGTAGAATGTTTTTCTAACCATTTTGGCAACGTGGGTGTCAAATGAGAGGTCGCTGTCTACTTGGGTCCCTAGGTCTCTGATTACTTTTTCCATACTCAGTGGGTTGCTGTCTGTGATAATTTGTGGGTACTTTGTTTTTTCCAAAAGGGATGACTATACATTTTTTGGCATTTAGTTTAAGGCCGTGACTACGGCACCAGTTGTCCGTTTCAGTGAGGCCTTTTTGTAGGATGTGTGTGTCTGCTGGTGTATCGACTATGGCGCCTAGTTTGCAGTCATCTGCGAACTTTGTCAGCCACAGCCCTCCCATGTTTGCTTTAACATCTGAGAAATAAATGCCGAACAAGAGGGGTCCCAGGACAGATCCCTGTGGGACACCACTTGTGACTGGTTTTGAGTCTGACATTGCTCCAGTGATTTTAACTTTATGGGTTCTGTCCTTTAGCCAGTTTGCAACTCATCTAGTGACATAAGGGTTTACTTTTAAGCTGTTTAGCTTATCTATGATGCCTGAGTGGGGTATTGTGTCGAAGGCCTTAGCCAAGTCCAGGTATGCTGTATGGACTGCTTTGCCTTCATCAGTGGCTCTAGTGACTGTTTCGAAAAAGTCAACCAGGTTTAAAAGGCAGGATCTGCCCTTTACAAAGCCGAACTGGGTGGGGTCAAGTGTCTGTAGGTCCCCTATGTCTCTGTTTATGAGTTCCATAATGATTCTTTCCATAGCTTTGCAGACCAGGCTAGTTAAGCTTATGGGGCGGTAGTTTCCAGGGTCTGTAGAGGCACCCCTCTTGTGGAGTGGGACCACTGTTGCTGTGCGCCAGTGTTCAGGTACATATCCCGAAGTAAGGCTAAGGTTAAATAGCATTTTTATGTGTGGGTTTAGCTCCTCTTGGAGTTCACGTAACACGCACCCCGGGATACCGTCAGGTCCCATTGATGCTGTGTTTTTTGCTTTGTTTAGGGCGGTTCTCACTTGGACATCTGAGATGACAGGGAGATTACATTCGGCTGGGATAAGTATTTCTTCTTTTGGGGGTGAAGGAGGGGAGAAATTTGCACTGAACCTGTCAGCCAGAATGTTAGCAATATCTGTGGGTTCAGTGTATTTTTGTTGTTGTGAACCAACTCTGAGCATATCTGAGGGTTTCCGCCCAGGTTTCTAACATAGCTGAAGAAAGCTTTGTGGTTATCTTTAGTGTCCTTAGCGATTTTTCTCTCAAAGTTTGCCTTGGATGTTTTTATGAGAGAACGTAGTTTTCTGCTAATGTTGATCAGAGATGTCTTCCCTTCATGGGATTTCGCTCTGACGTGCAGTAGCTTCCTTCTTTTGTTATACAATTTGTTTATGGCTGAGGTCCACCAGACAGGATGCTTACATTTGGTGGAGAGGGACTTGGATTTGTTTGGGATTGCATGATCCATGCATTCTTGGCGATGTCCATAGAAAGCATCTGTGAAGGATTCGGCATTGTGGGATGTGGAATCCACTGGCACAGTGGGCTTAAAGGATACCATCTCAGTCTTAAGAAGAGTGAAGTCTGATTTTGAGAAGTTTTTCACTGTGGTCTTTTGTGCTGGGGGTGGAGGTGGGATATGTATATCCAGGGTGATTAGTTTGTGGTCAGATCTCACTAGTGAGGGGTATACTTCCGGTGTGGAGCATTTTGTCCCCATGTTTGTGATGATCAAGTCTAGTATATTATCTCACCTAGTGGGAGAGGTGACTAGTTGTTCCAGTGCATTTGAATTTATGAATTCCAGAAACCTTTGGGCTAGGGTATTAGGGCTAGAATAATGTACCCAATCTATGTTTGGGTAGTTGAAATCTCCCAGTATGATGGTATTTTATGATACATTCATATCCTCCAATGTCTTCAGGAAGGCTGAGTGGGGTTCTTGAGATTGGGAGGGTGGTCTGTAACATGCTACCAGTTGTATAGCGGTTTTGCCTATGGTTAGTTGCACCTGTATGGTCTCTGATGCTTCATGTGTTGCTACTAACCTGGAGGTGTGGGTGTCCTTTTTGAATATGGACACTCCCCCTCCCTTTGTGGTTCGGCCCGGGTTTTGGGGCCGAAAAGCATGATACGAGGTATAGCCTGGTAGCGCTGGGGTGCTCTCAGGAGCCTTGAACCAGGTTTCAGTTACTGCACAGACGTCGATGTTCTCCATGCTGAGGAGTGCATGAAGTGCCTGCATCTTGAGATTTAGACTTCTGGCGTTGAGCAGCATTACCCTTAATGTCCTGCAATAGGCCAGGAAACCCAATACTAGGAGATCCTATCTGTCCAAATGGAAAAGGTTCTGTTATTTGGTGTCTTAAAAGACAGCTAGACCCTTTTCTAGGAGAAGTCCCCTTAGTGCTGTCCTATCTGTGTGAATTGTTGCAGGCAGGGTTGACGTACTTTTCTGTTAAGACACATCTTGCTGCTATTTCAGATTGTCTGCCTCTTGACCCTCCACTTGCTTCCATACTTTAAGTGAAGTTATTCCTGAAGGGAGTACTACACCATAGGCCCCCCAGGAAGCCAGTTTCACCATCTCGGGACCTGAATTGTGTGTTAGAGAAACTTACAATTGCTTCATTTGAACCAGCGGCTACAGCTTCTCTAAAATACTGTGCTTTTGGTGGCCCTGACATCAGCCAAAAGAGTGTCAGAGCTCCAGGCCTTTATGGTCACCCCACCCTTTTTAATCTCCCACAAGGATTGGGTGACCCTACGGACTAACCCATCCTTCATGGCCAAAGTGGTCAATGAGTTGTCCCTTAACTAGTGTATCCAGCCCCCCACTTTTTTCCACAACTCCAGAATGACAGTGAGAGTCCTGCATTCCATAGATGTTCACAGACAACATACATTCTACCTAGACAAGACCAAATTCCTTAGGAGATCAGAGCAACTGTTGGTCTCCTTTCACTCCAGGGCTCTGGGGAAAGCGGTGATAAAGCAGACTATTTCTACCTGGATTTCCAAAGCTATCTCCTTCTGTTAAACCTACCATGGCAAACACCTGGACAATAAGATTAAAGCCCATTCTACTAGAGGCATGGCCTCATCTGGAGCCTTCTTCAAAGGGCTGAACACTGCTTCTATTCTAGAAGCAGCTAACTGGACATCTGTTTGTACCTTCACCAAACGCTACAAACTGGACCACATCTCCAGATCTAGAGTAGGTTTTGCAAGGACAATACTGCATGGATTTTTGGAGAGCAGTTCCAAACCACACTCTTCTTTCGTTTGAGCTATGGCACTCACCCAAAGGTTATAAATACTGCAACATGAGAAAATAAGGACATAGAATAGTTGTGTAAAATCGTACCATAACCATAGATGTCCTTCTCTTCCATGTTGCAGTATTGTATCCCATCCTCCTACACCCTGAATAAGCTTTGCTGGATGGCTCAGAACTTGTGCATCTATCCTGAGACTCGGACCGACTGGGGGCATTCAGTTCTGAGGAAGGTATGTACAGACGTCACTTTTATGACTCATGTACCCTACGGCCAACATCAGATGTCCCATGTACCTTGCAGTGACTAAAGCCTTTGTATACTGGCCAGACTTTCAGGTTGCTAGGTGGAGGCTATAACCCAAAGGATGTTCATCGTGCATACAGCTGCAGTAATCACAGATGGGTTCTCTGCCATCAGGCGGTCCCTCGGTCGGCGGAATTCCAAAGTCTAGGTCTGGCGTCGGTTGTTGTCGCTTTCTTTCCTGACGTCAGTGAGGCAGGGGTATATAAGACACAGCCGACGCCATTTTCTCCAGTCTTTTTTGCCGCGCGGTGCCCGAAGCAAAAGCAGTTCGCAAGTGCCGGTCGGCCAGCTCCTGAATTTACGAAAAATTTGGAAACCGAAGTCTTCATTAAAGCCAAGTACCCCGTTGGGGAAACTTTTCTTGCCTCAGACCGATGTCAGAAAAAGTTAACAATTGTATTTCTTGTGGGAAACAAATACCGCATAAGGATTTCCATTCCCACTGCATACCTTGTTTAGGCCCAGACCACGACGTCTCGGGCTGTCGCTTTTGCGCTACTTTCAATAAATGCACTATTAAGCGTCGGGCGGAGTTCGCCCAACACTTTTTTGGTATAGCCTTTGATTATAAAATGTCGTCGGAGAATCCGACTACCGCTTTGTCCAAAAAACGCAAGGACAAGGACCGACACGCGAGGTCCGCGGTCTCCACCGACACCACGCCAAAACCGGCTACACGTGGTCCGGTTCTCAGCGAGACGCCTGTGCAGTCCCTGACTACCGACGACACTTCTTTGGCGGTGTCTCCTGTAACCGAGACCGCAGGTACCTCGGCCCATGCCCAGACTACAACCACCGAAGCCACTGTGAGCGTTGAGCCTCCTAATGTGGACAGGTCCACTTCCACTCATGGTGTCTTCAGACCCTCATCTTCCTTTTCCATTAAGGCCTTTACTAAGTCCAAATCAGCCAGGCATCCCAAGAGGCCTGTTGCACAGGGCCCATCCCCAGGCCTCATGCCTAAAAAACAGATGCTTAAAATGGCTGAGGATTTAATTACTCTTATCAGGGGTTCCCAACCCCCTCCAGACAAGAGACCCAGAGTGGAGGAAGATTCTCCTTCTTCTGATCAGGGCTCCATTTTTTCAGAACATTCTGATATAGAGGAACACTCTTACTTCCCTTTTGAAGATTCTGATGCAGAGCAGTCCATTCCTTCTGTATCTCCTCCTGAGGATTTTTCTTTTGGGGAAACCTTGCACACCTTGAGGGAACACTTCCATTGGGAAGGCCAAGACTTTTCTGATTGCAAGAAAAGACTTAGGGAATTTCTTTTGTTACCTCAACACAGACCTCTGGCGATACCTCCTGTCTTGGATTTACTTGATGTTTATTCGGAGGCCTGCCTTAATCCGGATTCCCTGCCTCCTGCCCCAGTCAAGCCTGATAGGTACTACAGAGTCCCTAATTCTCACCAGTTTCTTTACAAAAGCCATAATGCTGACCCTGAAACCATTTCTGAAGGCCCCAAGGGAATGAAGGCCTCTACTGCTAAGAATGCACTACCTTCCGAAAGAGAGTCAAGATCCTTAGAAAGGTGGGGGAAAAAGGTATATACCTCGGCCACCCTAGCCATGAGGGCCTTAAATTGTCAGTTTCATATGCTTAAATATCAACAGTTTCTTTTATCACAATTAAGAAATAAAATGTCTCAACCTGAACAACCAGATATGAAGGAGTTGCAGGATATGATGCATAGTGCAGAACAAGTGGGTAAACACACCTTACAATGTGGCTATGATGCCCTAGAGGCCTCAAGTAGAGCTGCTGTTACAGGATCAGTCATTCGTAGGCAAGCATGGCTTAGGGAACAAATCTTGCCTGATCATGTGAAAGCTAAACTACTAGATGCTCCTTTACAAAAGGATGTGCTATTTGGTACTAATGCTGAGGAGATACTATGGAAATTGGAAGAAAAAGCCAAATCTATGCAAACTGTCAAAGCTTTTCTACAGGTTCAACCACCACGTTTTAGCAGAAATTGGCCTTCTAAAAACTGGTCCTTTCCAGCCACGGACAAGCCCCAAAGAGGTAGATACAGGCGCACAAGGGGCAGAGGGCAATCACAAGGATCATATAGAGGTAGGCAATGGCAAACTCCAGCACCAAGAGGTGGCGAAGACAGTGCACAACAATACAGGAAACGAACCCAATGACTTCCTCCTTTCCATGCCAAGCAAGTCTCAGCTGGCAGCACCCTTGGGAGGAAAGCTGGCATTATTTACAAGAAATTGGCATATTGTCACAACAGACAAATGGATCCTGGACGTTATAAACAGAGGCTACAGATTTCATTTTCACACTCTCCCAAAAATGAGAGGCATGCCAAACCTGCCACACAATCAAAGGGCAGAGGCACAACTACAAATTTCAAAGCTCATAGACATGAAAGCTATTCAAGAGGTACCTACTCACGAACAAGGTCAAGGTTTTTATTCCAGGCTATTTCTGGTACCAAGGAAAGGAACCGACTGTAGACCCATTTTGGACTTATCCATCCTAAACACATTCTTACTAGTACCAAAATTCAAGATGCTCACATTACAGCAGCTTCTTCCCATGCTGGGCAAGGAGTTTTGGCTGGTAACATTGGACCTCAAGGAGGCATACCTGCATGTCCCAATCAGACAAAGCTGCAGAAGATACCTCAGATTTCTTGCAGGTTCAATCCACTATCATTTCTCTGCATTGCCCTTTGGCTTATCTACTGCGCCCAGAGTATTCACGAAATGCCTGGCATCAGTAATTGCCTACTGCAGACTTCAAGGGATACAAATTTACCCTTATTTGGATGACTGCCTGATCCAAGCGGACAGCAAGCACATACTTCTGGAACATCTGGCTTATGCAACACGGTTACTGAATTCTCTGGGATACACAATCAACAAAGAGAAATCCAGGCTACCATCATCATAGAAAATAACTTTCCTGGGTGCCAACTTGGACACAAACACCCAGATGGCCTGTCTTACGCCAGAGAAACAGAGGCAACTAACTCAGTACTTCAAACTACTAGCAAATTGTACCAGGCTTACTGCAAGGAAAATCCTGCAGGCTCTGGGCTTCATGGCATCTTGCATTCTTTTAAACCCATGTGCAAAGTTGCATATGAGGAAACTTCAATGGTACCTAAAAAACCTATGGTCTCAACACAGCCACAGTTTGGAAACAATAATACCAATAATTCCATGTTTGCAAAAGGAATTTCTATGGTGGGCTCAAGCATGTCAAACAAACACAGGTCTCCCATTCTGCAAGCCTCAAGCAAATCAAGTCATCACAACAGACGCCTCAGATTACGCCTGGCGCACATGACAGACAGGTGCATTCAGGGCAAATGGTCCCAAAAGGAAAAGCACCTTCACATCAATCAAAAAGAAATGCTAGCAGTGATAAATGCAGTTACAGCTTTCAAGGACCTCCTGCATCCAGGACAATTATTGATAAGAACAGACAACACCACAGTAATGTGGTACATAAACAAACAAGGAGGAACACATTCATACCCCCTGTGCAGACTAGCCATGACACTTTAGAATTTGGCTCTGGAATGGCAAATCGAACTTCAAGCACAGTACTTGCCAGGTTTGGAAAACACGCTGGCAGACAATCTAAGCAGAAATATGACAGATCCACACGAATGGAAGTTGCATCCTCAAGTGTTTACAAAGATAATCCAAGCGTGGGGGAGGCCAGGCATAGATCTCTTCGCCTCCCACAGGAATCATCAATTGGAAAAGTTTTGTTCAAGGACCTTTCATCCAAAGGCTGGAGAGTGGACGCCCTTTCATTCAGTTGGACAGCATGGACAGTTTACGCTTTCCCACCTCTGCCTCTTCTTCCCAAGGTGCTCTTGAAAGCAAGAGTAGACAGACCAAAGATGATACTGATTGCTCCAGACTGGCCAAGACAACACTGGTACCCACTCCTGAGGAGCCTAACACATACTCCTCCCTGGCCCCTACCTCTAATGCCTCTTCTGCTGACTCAGCACAGCTACAAAACTCTTCACAGTCAGCTGAAAACACTCAATCTCGCTGCATGGAAAATTCCTTAACACCACAACAGATACTACTCCCCAAAGAGGTGCAGGATGTCATTTTGGAGGCCAGAAGGCCATCTACTAGAAAGGCTTACTCCGCAAAATGGAAACGGTTTTGCTCTTGGAATGAGAAAAAAGGCCAGGACCCTACAAAACTGAATTTGCCTCGGGTATTACAGTATCTAGCTGAGCTGCTGAACAGTGGACTTTCATTTTCCTCCATAAAAATCCATGCCTCAGCCATTTCTGCAGAATTCAACACGGATCCACCCTTATTCTCTCACCCACTCTTAAGACAGTTCCTCAGAGGGGCTAAGAATATAAGACCACCAAGGAAACAACCAGTGCCAGCCTGGGATCTTAATTACATTCTAGAAAAATTAACATTGCCTCCCTTTGAACCAGCTGCCTCAACAGATTTGCAACATTTGTCCTGGAAAACAGCTTTCCTGCTGGCCATTACCTCAGCTCGTAGGGTTTCGGAACTACAAGCCCTCATGGCTGTGCAGCCCTTTCTCATCTTCCATCAGGACAGGGTTTCCCTTTGAACCAACCCGTCATTTATGCCTAAAGTGGTATCCAGGGTAGCTTTAAATCAAGCCATTCACTTACCTACCTTTTACCCCAACCCTCAAAACAAAGGTGAAAGGCTGCTACACTCCTTAGACATCCATAGACAGCTACATTATTATTTGGACAGAACAAAGCCTTTCAGGAAATCAGAACAACTTTTTGTGTCCTATGCTGTAGGAGCTCAGGGAAGCCAGTAACCAAACAGACCATTTCAAAATGGATAGGCCACTGCATACAGTTTTGTTACTCCTATCATGGAAAATCTGTCCCTACAGGCATCAGATCCCACTCCACCAGGGCCACAGCTACCTCTACAGCTTTCCTCAGAGGAGTTCCTACCAAAGATATTTTGGAGGCAGCCACTTGGAGTTCAGTGCATACATTCACAAAACACTACCACCTGCCTTTATATTCCAAAATAGAGCAGGCTTTGCCACTGCTGTGTTGCAGGGCATTCTGGCTCATCCCAGTTCCACCTAGTGCCTACCACCCTGTGCGTAGCTTTGGGATTCTACCCATCTGTGATTACTGCAGCTGTATGCACGATGAACATAGTACAGTTTTGTACCTACCATAAATGTAGATGTTCGAGTGCTAATACAGCTGCAGTACAGGTTTCCCTCCCTCCTTCCCCTCTTGGTAAAGGCCTAGGGGCTAACCCCTCCTCATACTACCTGTTTGGGTTATCCTTCTATGGTATATTTGCTTGCAACTACTGATTTTTGATTATATTGCATTGCATGTATATATATATATATATATATAATTTATGTATTGCCTTCCTTCTGGGGGCACCTGACATCTGGGGCAAGAAAGACGGAAGAAAATGGCGTCGGCTGTGTCTTATATACCCCTGCCTCACTGACGTCAGGAAAGAAAGCGACAACAACCGACGCCGGACCTAGACTTTGGAATTCGGCCGACCGAGGGACCACCTGACAGCAGCGAACCCATCTGTGATTACTGCAGCTGTATTAGCACTCGAACATCTACATTTATGGTAGGTACAAAACTGTACTTTATGAATACTGCAACATGGAAGAGAAAGGACATCTACGGTTATGGTAAGATTTTACACAACTATTCTTTACATCGTTGGCAGAATAACACGTATAGCTAAGGCTTACTACAGCAGTAGTGATTCAAACATCTACTGTTATGGAAAGTTTTACTTACAAAACTGTACTTTGTCTCTGTCCATTCCTCAACAGATGGCTGTTTGGACCTGATCCCAAGCTTAGGCTTCTCCCCTTATCCATAACCCCCTGCAAAGCCCAATGTTACCATGGATCTTGTTTGCCACTCATTTGAAACAGATGCTGATCTCATTTCTTAGCTCTGCGTAAAATGTATTAAGATTTATTGATTCACTTTAAGTTACCACTTTGGTTCCTGTTGTCTTAACTTTTTTTTACCCTACCTCCCCGTTGTATCAAAAGTTTCTAAATTAGAAAAAAAAAAAGCTCTAACTGTATCTTTTAACATACATTACATATATTCTACTTGACCTTGTTGGACTGTGTTATAGTGTCTGTGTTGGATAAACCTGGTGTTAAAAAATTTGTGGCCTGTGGCCACCAGACTCTGAACTTGGACTCATACTCTGTACATTTCACTGCCTCGGAGCTTCACACTGGGATGAACGATGTCATCTTTGTACAGCCTTTGTTACCCAGGCAGTTGTAGAGAGGAAAAACAAACATCCTTAAGGGACTTCTCTCTGCTCTTTGTTTCCAAGTCTCGGCATACTGGTATTAGGTCTTCCCTTTCATCAAAAAAGTCAGCAGAGAAATCCAGAGGGACACAACCTCTAAATAGAAACCTAAGTTTAGTAATTGATCTCCAGACTGCTGTTCATCTTCTGGGGCATCCAAAAGTCCACCTCCTAAATCATCCAGGACTTTTTGCTCCAACTCTCTTCTCTGAGTCAATCCTGTTTGGATCCAAGACCCCCCCCCAGAGACCTGTTTTTCATCACAATCAATTTCACCTCTTCTCTGATCTCCTTTAGTGCAAGAGTGGATTATCCACTGCTCATCTAGACCTCCTTCCACTGCTTCATTCCTGCAGTCAGTTCATTCAACTGAGAGCCTTTCTGAAGCTGATGTAGACCACATGATGAAAAAAGATTTGCAAGACCAGGATTCATTTGTGGTCCTCTGGCTCCAGCCTCTATTGTACCTGGGAATTATGTCCCCCCTTCTCATCCAGTAGTAGCCCCAAACTTGTTCCATTTGTCAGACTCAGGAGTTATAAATCTGAGCAATTTCCAGAGTTTTTCTGCCCTGAACCATAAGATCTAGCTGTCTTCTATACTGGTGGCATCTCTAATCTGTATGGCTCAGATATTATTGGAGCTGGAAGGATTTATGAGCTGAAGCTTCAGTGCCAGATATGTTTGAATAGATTCAACTACAAGGGCTTTGGAGCTGTCACTTCCACTCTGATCCTCTGCACCGGACAGCTCGACACCCATGTCAGCATTGAATCCAGGCCAAGTGGCGTTCAGGAGGGTTGTCTAGAGTGGTAGCTTTGGCTACTGCTATTCAGATCTCTGGTACTCCCTTCAGCATTGGCATTCAATGTTGTCGAAAGAGCACTCTCCCGATCAGAGATACGGACTACTTTCCACACCTGTCCCCCAGAGAACACGTCTGGGTCTTAATCCCTCTCCTTCTGTGCACATTGGACAGCTGGACCCATATAGCTTTGAGTTAATCTTTACAGGGAGATTGCAAGTTTCTTGCGAGTCTTCTCCAGAATATCCACATGGGGAGGCTCTTCAGAAGCATATGTGTAAAAGGAGGAACATATACTTCTCCCAGGAGTCTCTAACAGAGGACAGTGACTTTTTTTTTTTTTTTTTTTTTAACTTGAAGGCATCCCCTGATCCCCCTTGAAATTCTCAAACATATCAGATAGAAGAGTGGGTTGTCCTCTGAAGCCTCTTCCCAAGAGGAGTCCGTGTTCCTCCAGGCCTTCAGGTCCAGCTCAGCTTCATTTTGGGTGATGTTTTTCACAGATGAGATGGTGAATCTCATTTCTAAGCGGGCTTGGAAGGAGCCAGACTTGATTGAAGAATTTCCCTGTTACTCAGATGATTATTTGGTCTCCCTGAAAGATCAAAAGCAGTGTAGCAATGAGCCTACCATGGATTCCATAGTAGTGGCAGCAGCCACCAATGAGAAGCTCACAGAGGAAAGCTTTTCTGTCCATCCCCCTAACAGCGAGTCTAAACCACTGGACAGGTTCGGGGAGCAGACTTGTGCTTTAGCTGCTTTCACTTTGATGGCACTGAACTACTTGGCACACATCACTAGATTTCAGAGGAATTTGACCAAGGAAATGTCAGTGTCCATTTCTGGGTCTACATATGTAGAAGACAAGAAAACTTTGGACTGTTAGCCTTGCTACAATCATTGTTAAATGTCTCAATGTGTCTTCTCTCTAATATTGCTGAAGACACTTTGAGAGCAGCAGGCACAAGCATTGCCATTAGGAATCATGCCTTGATGCGCTTGTGTGACTTTGTGGAGCACTTCAATATGGCCTCTATTAATTCCCCATTTGATGGCTCAACACTCTTGGGCCTAAAGTTACGACACAGTAACCAGGAGTGAGCAAGATGGAAAGTCTCTTTCTGCAGTCAGAATAGATTTATGTACACCCCCCACCTCAATCAGTATGTCAGGCAGTCAAGGTTATGGATAGTCAGAGTTTAATCCATTCTCTCACTTTTGAGAGTGATCAATTGGATGTCCTCCATACACCTTCAGGATGTATACTACCATATCAAGATGGACAGGCAGTCTAGAAGATTTTGCCACTTCTGGTTGGGAGCCAGTCATTTCTAAGATAGAGCTTTGCCCTTTGGTTTTCACCAAAGTCCCCCTAAGTAAATGCATGACAGTGGTAGAAGCGTACCTCAGGCTGCAAGGGTTCTGGGTGTTCCCTTATCCAGATGACCGGCTCATTTCCCACTCTAGCAGAAATCTGCTTATCCTTGCAAGAGATTCCTTGCTCCAAATTTTTTTGATTATTGGGTATTGCAGTCAATTTGAATAAATCCAAATTTTGTCCTCCATAGGAGCCCACTTGGACACAATTCATCAGACAACAAAACTTCCACAGAGCAGGTTATTGACACTTCACAATCATTTTCAAATAGTTCTTTCATGCCAAAAATCGATGACATGAATGGTCCTTCATGTACTGGGTTCAATGGCAGCCTTCATCAACTTAGTCCTTCTTGTCAGAAATTACATGACAGTGCTAAAGTGGACTCTAGCACTGCAGTAGTCCATCCAGTGACATCCAATTTCTTTTCTAGTATGTCTGAAGGACATTTGCAACACTCACGTCCACTGGTGACATGAATTTCCTTTGGTATTGAAAGGTCACCCATTTGTCTGTTCCCAGCCTGATGCCACTGTGACCATGGATGCTTCCCTATTAGTGTGGAAGTAGGCACTATAGAGGATGGACCATCCAGGTTGCATGGTCCCCTTCCAAGACCAATTTCCATGTCAGCATTCTAGCAATGAGGGCATTCCACCAAGTATTACAAGCCTTTCAGGACTCCCTCACTCCCTGAAGGACTGATATCTGTCCAAACTGACAATGTCAGTAGTTTGGTACATCAGCAAGCAAGGGGGAACCCAGTCTTCTTGGTTATGTTGAGAAAGCATAAGGGTTTGTACAGTGGGAGATATCTTCCAGTCACTTTCTTCTAGCAGCACATATTCCAAGGAAGTCCAGTGTTCTAGCAGACAGTTTGAGCAGATCCATCCTCCTGCCTCACTAGTGATCTCTCAGTCAAAGTTGGCAGAGCAGATTTGCATTGTTGGGCCCAGCTGTGCTGCAGTCTTTTTGCTTATCCAAAAACAGTGCAGCTGGTTCTGTGCCCTGGTTCTCCCTGGAGGGGTGTCACTCAGTGACACTCTGATCCACACTTGGCTTCTTGGTCTGTCTTGTGCCTTTCCTCTGACTTCTCTCATCCCAAAGTTTTTCCAGAAAGCGAGAGGTCACAGTGATCCTCACTGCCCCATTTTGGTCTTGACAGGTTTGGTTCCTTTACCCTGTGGCCTCATCTGAAACACCCTCCATGGGTGCTATATCCCATTCAAGATTTAATTTTTTGCCTATCCAGTCTGCCTCTTCTAGACATTCAAGCTGTCAAGTTAACCACTTGGTTTTTTCCACTTCCAATAATGGCTAATCTGTTCAGGGTTTCTTCCCAAGTTATCCATATTCTTATTCCTGTCCGAGACCATCTACTAGGAAGAGTTATAAAAGCGAGTGGAATAGGTTCTCTGTTTGAGCTATGGAAGAAAATTCAGACCCCTTTTTTTGGGCAACTCTTCCAGCGGTCTTGGATTTTCTAGCCAATCTCTTACAAAAGGATACCAGCATTTACACTATCAAGGTCCAGTTATCAGCTGTTTTCCATTTTCACATTGGAGAGAATCAGTCCCCCATTACCTCTCTCAACTTATCTAAGGCCTTTCTGAGGGTTACCTTTTTCTTAGACCTTCCCATAGAGATCCTACTCCTTGGGATATTACCATTTTACTTCAAGCACTGACCCTACCACTGTTTTGAACCTGTAGCCAAGCAAAAGTTCCAGCTCCATACATGGAAAACATTGATTTTGGTGGCAGTTACTTCTGCAAAGAGTGTCTCAGAACTCCAGGCCCTTTCACGTAAACCTCCATACGTTATTTTTCTTAAGGACAGAGTTTCCCTTCAAACCAATCTTTCCATTCTACAAGGGTAGATACCAAACTAAATTTAAATCAAAACATTAATCTCTCAGTTTTCTTCCTGAAAATTTCTAACAAATGAGAATACATGCTACATTTTTGGATGTTCAGAAACACCTTCATTTTTACATTCACTGTACAAAATCATTCATGAAGTCTGATCAACTGTTGCCCTGTTCAGCCAATAAACTGGGCCACAAAGTTTTCAAACTCACCTTATCCAGATGGTTGTTTGCTTGCATAACTCTTGTATACAAAGAAAAAGTCCTACCTTTTAACTAAGCCTGTCAAAGGTCACTCTGCTAGGTCTGTAGCAACCTCTACAACCTTCTTTTCCAAAGAATCTATTGATAACATTTGTGCTGCAGCCACTTGATCCTAACATTTGTACTTTCATATCCCTTTATAATTTGGACTTACTTTCCTCATGCGGGGCAGCCCTTGGTTCAGCTGTCCTCTGAATATCCTTCTATGAATCTACCCATAGTTTATATTAGATGGGGACTCTCTGCAGAATGGACAGAAGAGAAATCACATACAAAGTCTGTACTTACCATAATAGATCAGGGTTGGCTGCTTCTGTCTTTTCTCAACTTTCCTCTCACCTATTCCCACCACCTGATTGTGGAACTCATTGTTCTTTTATCCTGGTTTACTGGACTGACCTTTTCTGAAGGCCTTTCAAGTGTACTTTAGTTCCAGATCAGTTCCTGCGCATCTATAATCTTTTGGATAACCATTTATATCTTTGTTCTTGTTGCTGTTTATTACAAGATGTTGTTGTTGCTGTTAAGTACAAGATGCTAACATTTTATGTCTCAGGCAAATGCGATCTGAGGTAATATTGGGCTTTGCAGGGGGGGGCTGTTGTGGGTAAGGGTAGTAGCCTGAGTTTGAGATCCAAAGTCTTAAGTGACAGAAGTTGGCTCTTATACTCACTTTCCTCACTTGTCTAGAGGAAAGTAGTTTTTCATTCAGACATGTCCAAGGGGCAACTCCCAGTGTTCTCTCCTGTCTATCTAATGAATCTGGGCATCTTAGGGCAGTGTAGCAATTGCCTCATATACACAGACAACCCTCTCCTCCTACCACCCAATACCACAACCTGTGAGAGATGCACTTATCTAGCCAAACTGGAGGTAAACTCTCACAGGTTGTGGTATTGGGTGGTAGGAGGAGAGGGTTTACCTGTGAGAGTTTACCTCCAGTTTGGCTAGATAAGTGCATCTCTCACAGGTTGTGGTATTGGGTGGTAGGAGGAGAGGGTTGTCTGTGTATATGAGGCAACCTGTGAGAGATGCACTTATCTAGCCAAACTGGAGGTAAACTCTCTCCAACCAAGACTGAACTTGACAGTCAAGAGGAGAAGGTAAACACTTGCACCACACCACACTCATCACATAGTCCCACTAAACCTACACCACCAAAATCCACACATAGAAACACAAAAACGTTCACAGAGGCTCTCAATAATAATTTGCTCAAGCAACAGAGACCTCCAAAGCAGAAATGCAAGCAACCTCCACCCCCCAACACAACACAAATGACACATAGCCCACAGATTCAGTGTGCCAATAAACCACATCCCATATGGCAAGACAACATACCCAACACATTAGTCATAGGTGACTGTATTGTCAGGCACACTGATGTCCCACTCAGCAGGCGAAACAAGGAGAAGGTTACTGTCAACTGCCTGTCTGGTGCCAGGATCCGCCACATAACCCATGCATCCACAACAAGTACAAATATGACTCTGTCATTGTCCATGTTGGTGTAAATGACCATAGACGTACCTCCCTGGACTACATGAAAAAAGACATGGAAGAGCTCTCCAATCTTGTAGCCCAGGCAGGTATGACCCTAGCCCTGAGTAGCATCCTGCCAATGCCCAGAATGATACCGCAGTACAAGGACAAAATGATTGACTTCAGCAGTTTCTAAGCTTCTGGTGTCATTCTAACGGGATCCAGTATCTGTCTGCCTGGGACGACGTGGTCAACAGATCGTGATGCTTTGCCAGAGATGGCCTGCACTTCTCACCCCTGGGATTCTGGATACTAGCTGAGGGTCTTGCCACCCCTGTAGTGCCTTTTTTAGGCAAGGTTCAACTGACAAATTCACCACCGTAACAGGAACAGGCAAGCAAAAACTGAGAGTAATGCTACTCGATGCTAGAAGTCTAAATTTCAAAATGTAGTCACTCGAGGCACTCCTTAAAATGGAGAACATCAATATCTGTGCAGTGACTGAGACCTGGTTCAAGGCTCTAGAGAGCACCTCTGCATTACCAAGCTATGACTCATACCACACTTTTCGGCAATCTAACCTGGACCAGAACATCAAAGGCGGAGGTGTGTCCATATTCATTAAGGATATCCACACCTCCAGGCTAGTTACACAGCATAATGCATCCAAGGTTACCCAAGTGCAACTAGCTCTGGGCAAAACTGCAATCCAAATTGTAGCTTGCTACATATCCCCAACCATGCCCCAGGATTCCCACTCCTCTTTTCTTGATATACTGGAAAATGTTAGGGTTCAACTAAACACCCTAATAATGAGCGATTTCAACTACCCCACCATTAACTGGGAAAACTACTCCTGTACCAACTCCTTCGTCCATCGCTTTCTGGAATTCATAAATTCCAATGCCCTGGATCAACTTATCCACACCCCCACCACGGGCAACAATATCCCAGACCTAGTCATTACCAACATGAGTTACCGGTGTTCCACACCTGAAGTCAACTCCTTGTTGGTGAGATCTGACCATAAGCTAATCACCCTAGATATCCATGGCCCCCATCCACCATTAAGGAAACTACCGTAAAAAAATTCTCCAAAGCCAACTTCATGCTTCTTAAGACAGAAGTGGTGAACGTCATGACACCCATGCAGATGGACAATACAGTTATGACTGCTGAATCCTACACAAATGCACTCTATAAGCACTTACATGAGTGCATGGATTGTGCTATCCCAAACAGAACCAAGATGCTATCCTTCAAAAAAAGGAAGACAATCTGGCTCACTGCCATAATCAAACTCTACAACAGAAGGAAGAAACTGTTGCAAAAGAGAGTAAAATCCTATGAGTGGAGGAGCTCCCTGGTCAGCCTCCGTAAGAAGCTGAGATCCCTTATAAGATCCCCCAAAGCTAGCTATGAAAACAAAATTGCCACTGATTCTAAGGGCAACCACAAAGCATTGCATAGCTATGTCAGGAATCTCAATGGCAACACCCAGATCTGCTCTGAGTTACAGCACAATGGTACGAAAATTACAGAACCAACTGATATTGCCAACATCCTGGCAGATAAGTTCAGTGCTAAATTTACCCCTGTCTCACCTCCTAAAGGGCCCATATCTATACAGGAAGAATGCATAGTCCCTGTAATCACATCTATGCAGGTAAAAGCTGCACACTCTAAAACCAAAAACACAGCATCCATGGGACAGGACATCCCAGGCTGCGTTTTACATGAACTTCAGAACGAACTGGCTCCCCACCTTAGCACCATGTTCAGTCATAGTCTCACGTCAGGCTTTGTGCCTACTGAATGGCGCACAGCAACAGTTATCCCACCTCCAGAAAGGGGGAGCCACCTCTGATCCTGGTAACTATCGTCCTATTAGCCTGACGAGCCTGGTCTGCAAGGCCATGAAACGTATCATCATGGAACTCATAAACAAAGATATTGATAACCTCCAAACTCTGGACCCCACCCAGTTTGGGTTTGTGAAAGGCAGATCATTCCTTCTGAACCTGATTGACTTCTTTGAGGCAGTCACCAAAGCCGTAGACGAGGGTAAGGTGGTTTACACAGCC
Source organism: Protopterus annectens (assembly GCF_019279795.1). Lineage (NCBI taxonomy): Eukaryota > Metazoa > Chordata > Ceratodontiformes > Protopteridae > Protopterus > Protopterus annectens. The sequence goes on from NC_056733.1 coordinate 675,549,532, forward strand.
TATCTTAATCTTGCCAAGGCTTTCTACACCATTCTGGAATTATAGCTAAACTCACTAAACTAGGTATAAATCCCTAGGTCACAAGATGGGTTGCCAAGTTAAAGATGTTAAGATTTGCACTGGGTGTGACAAGGATGGACAGGATTAGGAATCAGTATATTAGAAGGTCAGCTCAGGTTAGATGGTTTAGAGACAAAGTTAGAGAGGCGATATTGCCTTGGTTTGGACATATGCTGAGGAGGGATGCTGGGTATATTGGAAAAAGGATGCTAAGGATGAAGCTGCCAGGTAAGAGGAAAAGAGGAAGGCCTAAGATAAGGTTTATGGATGTGGTGTGGGAGGGCATGCAGGTGGTTGGTGTGACAGAGCAAGATGCAGAGGACAGGAAGAAATGGAAACAGATGATCCGCTGTGGCGACCCCTAACGGCAACAGCCGAAAGAAGTAGTAGTAGTAGTAGTCTGTTCTCCTATTTACTGATTTCACCTCCTGATCATTGCAAACTCCCAACACCTGTCTGTGAAGCTCAAGTCCAAGGTTATCCTGATTATTGTAGTTACCTCATGGGCTTTTTTGTTTCTGAAGCATTTTCCTTTGGAACAATGAAAAAAATGATCGTCAGTGTATCTGTATGAGGTTTGTTGTCACAGAATGAGAAGCTGGGCTCCCCTTTAGCTTGCTGACTCACTGTGTGTGCTAAACTATATTTCTTAGCGTGTTCTGCATCAAAAATGTCACTGATCCCCCCCAGTAAACATGTTCTGAAGATAACTGGATATAGCAACTTGAATCTTACACTTGCCCATAGTCAGTCTTGGGCATAGGCCAACTAGGTGGCAGCCTAAGGTGCTGCTCTAGCTTGGGCGCTTTTCCAGTTAACTGGATGGTGTTAATAGACCAGGATGAGGGCACTGGGTGGTGTGCGAGGTGCTGTGTAGCCGTTCTGCCTAGAGCACCACTTGACCTAAGGCCGGCACTGCACTTGCCTGTCAACATCTTCTTAATGCGAGGATAGTATTGCTTTTTTGTCTGGTGTGCAGTGAATACTTTTTCACAAACACTCTGTTGTTCGAAATTTTTACTGCCATTCCTTTCTGTCATAATTTTGTCAGGAACAGTTCTTTCTACTGGTGTGATTGCATCTTTAATAATATAGGTCATGGTGTTTTCTGTTGGTCAGATTTGGAGCATACACATGATAAAGCATTTCAATTAACAATTCCTGCAGCAGATACCAGTCCAGTTGCTTTATCTGTATTTTCATAAAGTCAGTGCAATATGTTTCTTCTTTTTCTGTTGCAAAAGAATCTCAGGTTTTCTCTGTGTGCCCTGTCTTGTAACTATTTTGAAACAGTTCTTGAAAAGCTTCATGGTCAACCAGTCTTTCTTTCATTTCAGTTTCTGATTTCTGCAGTTTTATCAGCTTATCTGAATAGCTACTTAGTTTTTTTTTCCATGTTTTCATGTTGTTATTTGACTACTATTTTTCTAGTGTCTCACTTATTTTAAACACCTCTGAATATATTTGTTTTATTTTTCTTCTAAATTACTAGAAAGGAAAATTGAACATTGAACCTTTTTTGTTGAACAGTTTCCCAGCCAGAGGTGGTTTCTTCTTTTGTAGGTGATTTACTTTCTCCCAAGTTGAGTTTTGCTGGCAACCAGGCAGTAGTGTGGGGGCTAGCCGGCAACTACATTTTACTCAGACTGGTAACTTGTATTTTATATTTTAACATTTTTTTTCCAAACTGGGAGAGCTCTTATCAACCTATTGATCAGTGTGCAGCAATCTTTGAAGTCGCAACCTGGTCTAATGTTCACACATTCTGTGAACACTACAATTTAAGTGCAGTTTCCAGGGCAGGACTTCCCCTCTGTTTTCCTGCAGTCTTAATCATCTAATCAATTTTATCCACCTGCTTAGCTGACTGTGCTTTAGTAATTTTCCAGAAAGTGAGGACAGCAACAATACTGCTGTAACTATAGAACATTTTTATTAGGAATTTACTATAAATGTAGCCGTTTGAGTAGATTCGCTGTTGACAATCCAGATACCTCCCCTTACTCTCCTGCTCTGTCCAGGTGTTATCCTATTCTGACCAGTTTGCCATAAGGGCGTGGTGGTTCCCTAGTCCCATTCTGTACCTTCCCCCTTCAGGTTCCTGCCATGCCCACCCTCTTTTTATCTGTGTATGATTCCTGGAAAGGGAGCTTTGAAACCTCTGTTGTGAACCCAGAATACACTGCCGTTCGTGTGGTCCACTGGAGCTTTTTTGCTAACGTCTTCTACCTGGCTGTTGCTGGGACAAGAAGGATCAAATAATAGTTTCTGCTAATGCACCTCTTATATTACAAATGGCCTGGTGGGAGGGCCTTTACTGAAGCCCTGGGGGAAGGTAAAGCTGTGGCAGTTGGTCCATTCAGTTCGGCTGCCTACAGACAGCAGTACCAAAAATTAATATATTTTGACAAAGTTCTTAATATAGCTGTACTTTTCAAATTGATCAGGAACTTTTCTGATTTGACCCTCTCAGCAGCCTGGTCTAGAATTGGTGTCAGTTGTAGTTTTGTGTGTGTTAAATCATCTTTGCATGCATCTTTCCTTCAGTCCCAGGATCAGATGCAGGACTCTTGGTCCATCTTCGCTCATTGCCAGAGTCCAGGTATTCATTGTCATTAATCCACTCATAGCCTTCAACCTTGACAAGGTTGAAATGTCTCCTTGAACCCCTCATTTAATATCTAGGTTATTGACAGCTGTCTTTGGTATTGTGGATTAGCACCATGGAGGTGTTTTTCAGAGTACAGCTTAGGAGTTGGACTGTGAACACTGAGCCCACTTTGCAATCAAACTAGTAGGTACTCGGAACCCTTTAGGTAGCATGTTGGTATTGGATGTTGTTTGGTGTCAAGACAATTCTTGCAGTAGAGCCTTTTTAACATTGATGGGGTCTTCAGTTGAGCCAACATTCCTCAACATCAACCTTGAATAGGATTCTACATCTTGGGAATGACACTTTTTTGCTTGTTTCCTTGACCCTCAGATGTGTTATAACATTTGGAAATCCCATCATTCTTTGAAGGTACTGCTATTGCTATGGTTTGTGAACCCTAAGAACTTGTATCCAACTCCGCTATTCTCAGAACTGCTGTCCTAGGATATAAATTTTGAATCCTTCTGTTTCTGCCCATTTGAGTACCTTACCACGACCAGTAACTAGGCCTTCAAAACCATGCCCGTTAGGATAGTGTGGAATTTAGTTTTGGCCCAGTTTATTTATTTTTTTATAAATTTTATGTTTTCGTGTCTGTTTTATCCCGATGGTTATTTAAATTGAGTGTTGACTTGGTTGTCTGCTTTATGAACTTTATAACAGCTAGCTTACAGATTTTAGCTTGCTTGACTTTGCTTCTTTTCTCACACAGTTTGATTTGGTTATGTAGTTTTGTTTTGTGTGATAGAGGTTTGTTTACACTGCTGTTAATTCCCCTTAGCATTGGTGAACATCTCAACTTCTCTGGTTGGTTATGCGTCTGCAGTTTTTTGAAACTAGCCCACCCTTCCTCTGAAGTGGATGTGTGGAAATGCTAGCAAGCATTATTTAGTCAGCCCGACGGTGTAATTTCACTACATTTAGGCATGAAAATACTTAATCTTACTGTCACTACTTCCACCATTCGGAAATAGATACAGATTTAGTTGCCATGGTTATTGTGCCAAGATGGTCTGAGACAAAGCTAATTAGCTATTACTTCAATATTTTAGGGACAGAACAGCTTCAGTTGTCGTGGCCTTTTCTCAGGTGGCCATTCCTATTCTCATTGATTTTGATCTAGTTTACTGTGTGCAAGAATAGATTATTTCATTTCATTTGATAACTGGATTGGTGGACTGGCTCACAGACCATTTTACCCTTGACATGGACCAACAAAGCAACAAGTAAAAAGATAAGTGCTTGTCAACAAATTAAATAGGTACAGTACAGACTGATAAAACTTTTCATGCTGGGAATAGTTATTGATCTGAAGTAGGATATTCATTTGTCTGCAACCTGTGGGTCATGGATCCGATATCGGATCCGAACCGGCATGGTTTTCCAGCTATGGATCCAAGCTCTCAGCTCCTCCCCTCACCCATAATGCCCTGCTCTACCCTCATGACCCCAGATCTCGTTTGCCGCGCTGGTGACTGGATTTGGGTACATAGCTCTCAGCTAAGTGGATTTTGTTTCTTGTAAAAATCAGAGAATTTTTTGGTTTTTTGAGTGTTTCTCAGTGAAAGTTTAGGTTTCCCTTTGTTATAAGTGTATTTTGACTTTATTTGAGTTAAATTAAGTAATTTTTTATTCCCTCCCCTCGCTGTTGCGTAGAGTGTGTGTAGGCCTGTGTGTCCTTTTATTTTAAGTTACTTTCTGTAGCTTTAGTGATTTATAGATTATGGCTGACCAGCCTAAATCTATTTTTTCGAAATGCTCCGAGTGTGGCCATAAGCTCTCACCGGCTGATGGCCACACTCGGTGTGTTAAGTGTCTCGGGGTTGAACACCTCACATCTGGTTGTTCCATTTGTGCAGGGTTCAACCCCAGGGCACTGAGGGAGCGGAGGTCCAAGCTGGTCTTGGCGGGTCTTTTACCGCCAGTCTCGGCTCCGCCCTCCGCTCCTTCGGGACTACTGTGGCTACAGTTGTTCCCCTGTGGCACCCACTCCTGCTCCTGGGACTCAAACTCCCGCTTCTGGAGAGGAGAGGGATGCTACTAAAAAGGACCGGAGGGAGAAGCACCACAAGCGGCGGGCCGAGACCTCTGTTTCGGCCCGCCAGCCAGCGGCTTCTCCCGGCTCCTGTCGGTTTGGTCTCCTCCTTCGGCTCCGGTCCCTGTGTGCTTTTCACGGGTCCTGAGGAGGAGGAGACCCGATCTCGTCGAGGCTATCGAGGAGGCACTCCAGGCCTACCTCGGTAGCCTCTTCGAGATCTACCCATAGCCTTTCTGATGCTGATCTGGACCGGATGATGAGAAGGTTCATCCAGGCCCAGATGCAGATGGGAGTGCTCTTGCCTCCCCTCGGGAGCTCAACACCCTTTTAAGCCTATTGCTCCTTCTCCGACCCGCTATCCGGGTTGAGCAGCTGGAGCCGAGCAGCTTCGGGCGGGGTGGGTCGGCGCCGATAGTACTTGGTACCGGATCCGACCCTGCCCTCGAGTGCGTCGGACCCGATCTCGGAGCCTGGATCCGAGCCGGATCCGGGGATCAGTGCTCGCCGGCGCCGTCTGTGTCGGAGCGCACTGTCGCCGGATCCGAGTGCTTGGCGCCGGCTCCGATCCACTCTTCGGATCCGAGGGAGCCGATTGTCGGATCCTTTGGTCGAGGTCGGCTCCCTTGGCTTTTGATGTAGTGGAGAGGGCTCTGTTGAGGGTCTCCGGACCCCGGCACTTGTTTCGGCTCCGTCCCGCTCCCTCTGCACTGGGCCAGGCTTCCACCATCCGGCCCCTGGGACAGCCCGTTTCTGTGCCCCAAGTTGCTCCTATGGAGCAAATTGCTGCTGCGAGGACTCCTCTGACAGCCCCCAGAGGAGGTCCCTCAAGCATACGTCAAAAGGAGGCACATTGACTCCCGAGTCTCTCACAGAAGACACGGACTTGGAGGAAGGGAAGGCTCCCCACGGTCACCCCGAGGATGTCTCCTTTGGAGACATCATGGAAATACTCCGTATAAGGGGTGGTCTGCCCCCAAGTCTTCCTCGGACGAGTCCGTGTTCTTGGAGGCATTTGAAGCGGGCCCGTCTACCTCTTGGGTGTCCCCTGCCGACCCCTGGTGGACCTTATTACCACCAGGGCGTGGAAGGAACCGGACACCGTGGAGCCAATTCCCAAAAGACCGGATAGGATCCTTAGTCCGCCATCCGACCGGACCCATTGGAGTAAGGGGCCTCCGGTAGATGCCATGTTGACGGGCGGCCACAAAGAGGGAACTGGCTCAGGAGAGTCCCTCAGTCCACCCACCGAGCAAGGAGTCTCGGATGATGGACCGCTTGGGGAAGCGGATGTTCAGTTCGGCGACCTTCTCAGTAAGGGCGCTGAACTATTTGGCACATGTTATTCGGATGCAGCGAGATCTTATTAAGGAATACGCTGCATCCCCCCCTGAGTCCATTTCGGAGGAGGACAGGGTTCTGCACTCCACCCGTATGGCCACTCTTAGGTCAGTTACAAATACTTCTATGCGGCTACTCTCCCATGCAACGGAGGGCGCCGCTAGAGCTGCGGGGACAGGACTGGTCACTAGACGTCAGGCCTGGCTCCGTCACTGCGATTTTTCTGAGCCCTTCAAGGCGTCGTTTGCGAACGCCCCCTTTGATGGTTCTGCTCTGTTTGGCAAGACCGTTCGCGACGTTGACCCAGAGCGAAAGGACGGAAGACGCTGTCTGCCGTCGGAATCCGCTCCTCTGCACCCCAGAGGCCCTATTCTAGGTACAAAAAGGGACAGAAGAAGATGTGGTTCCTGAAGTCGCAGCAGTCCCAGCCTGCTCCGGACAACCAGTCCTTCCGTGGCAGAGGAGGACAGGGAGGACGCCGCCCTAGAGGCAGAGGGGCTCCCAGAAACTTCGGGTCCAGGGAACCTTTCTCTGAACGGCCCGCAGCAACCCTGAGGTTGCCCGACTGCTCTACTCTGGAGGCAGTCGGGGGACGTTCGGGGCACCTAGCGGCATGGGAGTCCATAACATCGGACCGCTGGGTTCTCCAAATCATATCCAGGGATATCGCATTCCTTTCCTTCACCTTCCAAAATTGAAGTCCCTCCCAGATGTCCCACCCGGTCAGCGGGAGGCCGCTTTGGCAGAAATTGGCCATCTGCTAAAGAAAGGAGCCATCCAGCCCGTTCCCCCAGACCAGATCGGATCAGGGTTCTACTCCAGATTCTTTTTAGTGCCAAAAAAGACGGGGAACTAAGACCAATCCTAGACCTCTCTCTCTTGAATCTGGCAGTCCCCAAAGAAAAATTCCGAATGGTCACTCTGCAATCTATTCTCCCCCTTCTGGGAGAAAATCACTGGATGTGCTCGATAGATCTCAAGGACGCGTACTACCACATCCTGATGGACAGGCGCTCCAGGAGGTTTCTCCGCTTCCGGCTGGGAGCCAGTCACTACCAGTTCGGGTCCTTCCCTTTGGTCTCACCACAGCCCCAGGGTGTTCACCAAAGTACTAGCAGTGGTAGCGGCCCACCTGAGGCTTCAGGGGTGCAGGTCTTTCCCTACCTGGACGACTGGCTTCTTACCGCCCCAACAAGGCATCTACTTCTCTTGGCGAGACTCCTTTCTCCATCTTGCTCCCTTTCTGGGCATCACAATAAATACAAAAAGTCCAACCTGGCCCACACAGCTCTTAGATTTTATAGGGGCCAGGCTAGACACAAGGAGTTTCTGAGCCTTCCTCACTGCGGACAGAGTTCTAAATCTGCAGCTCCAGGTGCGGGCCATTCTCCAGTCAAGTTCTGTTCCAGCGGAGTTGGTCCTGAGGGCCCTAGGGTCCATGGCCGGCTATAGCACTTCTTCCTCTTGCCAGGCTCAATATGCGCATTCTACAGTGGACGCTCTTAGTACAGTGGTCATACCTTGCTCTCCCCATGCATCATCCCATAGCGATCAGCAAGGCTTGCAAGCGGTCCCTCTTGTGGTGGCTCCACTCCCGGATCTCCACAAAGGCCGCCCATTTTGTGCTTCTCCCCTCTCGCCACGGTGACCACGGACGCCTCCGCCTCGGGTGGGGGCACTTTGGGCGGACAGTCCAAGGCACGTGGAACGATTCAGAGACCTTACTGCATATCAATGTTCTAGAGATGAGAGCAGTGCTCTTAGTGTTGCTAGCACTTCAGGACTTTCTTCCCTTGGGAACAATTGCGATTCAATCGGACAACATGTCTGTTGTCTGGTACATCAACAAGCAAGGGGAACAAGGTCTTACCCTCTTTGTCGAGAGGCCATGAGAGTTTGGGAATGGGCAATCTCCACCAATCGCTTTCTAATAGCAACGCACATTCCGGTCGGTCCAACATCCTAGCGGACAAGCTCAGTCGCACCATTCTGACCCCTTACGAGTGGTCTCTCAATTGTCAAGTAGCGGAACGCATATTCGCACGGTGGGGAACCCTTCATGCGATCTTTTGCTTCTCCCTCAAACACCAAGTGCGACAGTTTTTCGCTCTAATACCTCCTCCGGAGGTACCCCAAGAGGCAGCTCTGGTGCATGCTTGGCCACCCGGTCTTCTGTATGCCTATCCACCCTTGCCTCTGATGCTGCAAGTTCTTCAGAAAGCCTCTCGGGTGGGTTGCAGAATGATTCTCATTGCTCCATTCTGGCCTCGACAGATCTGGTTCCCCTTCCTAAGGTCTCACTCGGTGAATCCTCCTTGGATTCTAGATCCCATTCCGGATCTGATATCCCATCCATCCTGCATTCCTACTCCGAACCTGGACAACCTGAAGCTGACCGCTTGGCTGCTCCAGTTCCACTCTTGATAAGGACTCCCGGTATTTCTTCACCTGTAAAGGCTATTTTGGTGGCGGCTCATAAACCATCCACTAGAAAGGTTTACCGAAGCAAATGGAAAGCGTTTCTCTGTGTGGGCGGAGCGGCAAGGCCTGAATCCTTCACGGTTCCTCTCCCTTTAGTACTTGACTTTCTAACCACTCTCTTTAACGATGGTGCCAGCAGTTCCACAGTCAAAGTTCAACTGGCGGCAATTTCTCACTATCACATTGGCCATGACTCTAATCCTCTTATGTCAGCCAAATTGTGTAAAATATTTCTTAAAGGTACTTTTCTTCTCAGGCCCCTATAAAACAAGCAGTTCCTCCTTGGGACCTTTCTTTGGTCCTACAGGCCTTGACCGCTCCTCCTTCGAGCCAGCGGCTACGGTGGATCTCAAATTCTTGTCCTACAAGACAGCCTTTTTGGTAGCCATTACATCAGCCAAGAGAGTTTCTGAACTTCAAGCTTTATCAGCTAAACCTCCTTACTTGGTATTTCATCCGGACCGTGTCTCCCTCAGGACCAACCCGTCCTTTCTTCCTAAAATCGCTTCTGAAGCAAACATCAATCAATCCATTAACCTCCCTGTTTTCTTCCCTAAATATGAAAACAAAGGTGAATATAAGCTACATTCACTAGATGTTCACAGGCAACTTAGATTTTATCTGAACAGAACAGCTGGTCATAGGCAATCCGACCAGCTGTTTATTTCCTTTGCAAAATTCAATTTGGGCAAGCCAATCTCTAAAGTTTCTCTGTCCCGCTGGATTTCACAGTGCATTTTATTGGCTTATCAAGCTTCAGGAAGGCCCGCACCGGAGGGTGTTCATGCCCATTCAACCCGGTCAGTATCTACCTCGGCAGCCTTCAAGGCTAGGATTCCTCTAGATGATATTTGTGCAGCAGCCACGTGGGCTTCATCTCATACGTTTATTTCCCACTATAAGTTGGATCTTGCATCTAGGGGTAGAGCATCCTTTGGCTCTGCGGTGCTCGGAATATCCTTCCATGATGGCGCCCAAGATTCAGGTAGCTGGGGACTCTGTCCCACAGGTTGCAGACAAATGAATATCCTACTTCAGATTTAGAAGTTATGTACTCACCATAACGTTCCATCTGAGTAGGTGTATTCATTTGTCTGCAACCATCCCGCCCTCCTATCCCCCTGGCCTTTCAGTTTCCTGCATATTCCTTGTTACCCTTTTTAGGGTATTGTTGCTTTGGCAAACTCGATCTGAGGTCATGAGGGTAGAGCAGGGCATTATGGGTGAGGGGAGGAGCTGAGAGCTTGGATCCATAGCTGGAAAACCATGCCGGTTCGGATCCGATATCGGATCCATGACCCACAGGTTGCAGACAAATGAATACACCTACTCAGATGGAACGTTATGGTGAGTACATAACTTCTAATTTTTAATGAAGCTCTTAATACTTGCAGAGTAAATGTTTGCAATGCAGGTTGAAAAGCAAGTGTATATAATATTTGCAGCAAACGTTTACAAACATGTTTGAAAAACACTAGTTTACATACACTAGTTTACATTCTCTAGACTTGACTTTAGGAGATTCCACAGTTAAAATAAGTAATGTATTATAAAAATAATGGAATTGACTGCATAATTGTATTAGCCATAAGGCACTATTTTAGCCCTTTTCCTTGAAGGAAGAGCTGACAGAATCTTTTAGCAAGTTATTTTTTATGAAGTCCTTGATTCAAGGAAAGATGTTCATCATCCGTACTGCTTCAGGGCATTTTGGGTTATCTGCCAAGGTAACACAGTACTGTCAAGATTTCAAAAGCTCAGACTCCCCTCCCTCTCTTTCCATGTGGTGAAGCTGATTGGCTGAGCGTATCTTGTCAGGGAATCCTTTAGCTGTTGTGTTCAGTCTTTTTTTGCCATCCAAAGAAGAAAGTCCTCGGACTCTTCACAAGATCCATTTCTGCTTTTTCTGGATTACTGTTCAGATAAGCCTCATTTGGGAACCCTCTTCTCCTTTGTTATTAGATTTATTATTCTCTTTTTATTTTTGTTTATTAAAATATTTAATATGTTATTTCTGTCAGTGTTTACAGCAATTCCTGCTTGTAGCTGTGTTTATCTTCTATTGAAGTGCAGTGTGTTTGATAGAGGCTTTTCAACAGCTTAATTTTAGCTCTTCCGATGTGAAAAAGAAACTGATAGATAAGGGCCAGTAACTGACAGTTTTAGTAAATGTAGTTACTGTCTAGTAAGTACACTTCCTGGAGGCCAGCAAAGAAGAAACTTGGAGAGCATGAAAGAAAATCGACTAGAAAAGGTGAAGAGAAAATACTGGCTGGGAAGAAATCCTACAGCTGTTCAGCAAAAAGCAGTTCAAGCTCCAGGTTTGGTAAAAAGATGGCTTCCACTAATTTAGAAGAAAAAATAAATCAAATGTGCTCAGAGCCAATTAAAATAAATGAACATTGAAGTATATTATGAAAATTAGAAAAAAGAAAATAGAAAATATTGGCCGCTTAGTAAAACTCTCCCCTTAGTATAATGCAGTTAATAGTTGAAAAAGTTAATACAGGGAGAGTGGCATAACGAACAGTTAATGACACACACTATCAAACCTTGAAAATGGCGCCAAATGTATAAATTCAAAATCTCAGTAGTATCGGCAGTGTTTCACTTCACCGCAAATATATTCAAACTAATTCCTCTCATTCAAGGTTCGTATGTATCTTCTTACATATCCAAGTAAGTCCCAATGTAGAAAACGACATAAGCTCACAAGTGCGTTAAATAAAATAAAAATGTAGTTTATTGAAATATGCAATCTGGCAAGCACTTTCACCCGTAGGCTTCATCAGGCCAATAGAGTAACAAATTCTAAGTGCTGCCTTTATAGTACTAAAACATGACATCACTTCCTTAAAATCAATTAATATGATATATTTATATTTAAAGGCATAAACATCAAGATAATTATTAAAATAATTAAAATACTCAATAAGTAATCATGCAAGAAAATCATATTTACATAAAACAAAACATAGCGTAAAACTCCGCTATCTTTTAAAAACATAAGTGAACTGAAAAGCTTTCCTTTGTAATAGTTCAAATATGTTGCGCTAAATTCTTCATCTAGCACCTGCACCACTTAGAATATTCTTGCATAATTGTTATTTAATATGTCACTTTGTTCAAATAAGAATAAACTACTATTTCAAATGACTAATAGCAGAAAGTTTGTTCACTATAAACTTCAAGTTCCATAGCTAATAAGAAGCAAAATATACATAACCACAGAACTGAGCTAATATAAATTGGGACAAAACGTCCCTTTGCAACTTTCGTTGCATGTATAAATCATTACGATCTTCTCTCTAATAACGTGCGTAGCATACGAAGCAGTATTAAAACTAGACAGTTGTGAGGGATGATAATGTGAAACATCCCTTTGCAATGTTCATTACATATATAAATATGTGACCATCATCTTTGTACTTGGGTACAATTGCTAGAGCTAAAAATTAAATCCACAATATCCAGTTTAAAATATTTTGGCATATCAATTATGTATTTCATAACTCACTAAATGCCATCTTACCCAAATTGCTAATTACATTTAACTTATTTAAATATTACTGATAAATAAAATAAAAATTATGAAATTATAATCATAATATATTATTTGTTATTTAACATGTCATGTATACAAGTATAAGCTCAGTTTACTAGTATAAAAATACCAAAGTGAATATCAATGGGATATATATCAGTTAAGTATATAATGGTATAAAGCATTTCTTGCTTAATCATACCATATAATACATAATCATATAATGTTCCCATATATATATATATATATATATATATATATATATATATATATATATATATATATATATATATATACTAAGTGGCCTTCTAGGAGTGAAACACGGATAAGGAAGTAAATTATTATAAATAAGAAATGTATATTTATCTGTAAATATAGCCTATATAGGGTGGATATAGCAAACATATAAAAATCTATAAATATATATATAAAATATAACACAATTATGTGTCATGTATACAGCGTAAATTAAAAAAAACAACTAAACTATGTAATTTGCATATGTAATGAATATTGAAGTATATTAACTCAAATAATAAAAGTCTGGAAAAATTGGACAACACTTTTAATATCTATTCAGATGAACTAATAAAGCTGGAAAAATCAGAGGTCAAAATGAAGAAAAGGCTGAGTCTGAAACTGCTCAAGAAGAGCAATTTAAAAATGGTAGAATTAGAAGACAGAACATACAGAGGAAACCTGGAATTTTCTGCTGTACCAGAAGAACTGGAAGGAGCAGGCTATTACTTTTATAAAAGCACAAATACACAACTGGCACATTGTGTATACTTCAAACCTGGCCGTGAGAAAGCAGCCAAGACCTGTATTGGTAAAGATGCAGTCATAATCAGTAGAAAGTTGATTCTGAAGAAAATGTGGCAGAAGGGCAGAGTATTAAAAATTGGAGACAGTAGTGTGTTTGTGGAAAATGATTATTCACTGTAATCTAGGCAGAAGAGAAGCAAATATATCCCAGCAGTCAGGGGAATGTAAGAGGCAGGTGCGAGATTCAAGCTACTATATCCAGCTGTCTTCAGAATATTTTCTCATGGAGGATCAAAGTAATTTTTTGATGCAAAACAGGCTAAAGAAGAAGTACAAAAGTTTGTCCAACAAAAAGTGATCCATCAAACAGGAGGAGACTGACTGCTTATCATTCTTCTGATATGAAAGCTCATAGATAGACTTTGCCAGTGATTCCTATTTTAGTATTAAAAGGAAAATGCTTCAGAGACAGAAAAGAGCACAAGAGTTGACTAGAAAAATCTGGAGTACCTTGGACTTGAACAGGAGTCTGAGGTTGTGAGGTGACGATCAACAGGAAGATCACCAACACTGAAATGAGTGAATAAATGAGATTATAAAGCTTCAATCACATTTGTGAAATATGGATTTACAAGAAAGAGGCTGAGAAAGACCCGATTTGTGTTGACTTTGTTAAACTTATGGGAACACTAACAGGCATGTGCCCCATTTCATGCCATTGATGTTTGAAAGCACACTGAAAGGAAAAAAAGAGTAGCTATAAGTAAAACATTTTTGTTAACAGTATTTGTATAAACGTGTCATGATATAAATCGCATCATGTTGTATAGTAAAGCATTTTTATTAATTGTGATTAAGATACTAAAGTAAACAAGTACTTTTTTTTTACACTTTTAAGAAATGTAGACATTACAATATAAAAGAGAAGAAAGACTGGAAAAAGTATATTTGAGTTAATGGGCTGTAAACTTGGGCTTTTGGGGGTGGAAGATGAGGTGTAAAAGTGAACTGAATATAATACATATATGTAGAGGTGAAATGCTTTCTTTTACTTTTGCATAGGTGGATTTATGACCTTAGCTTAATCTAATGACAAGTTTTTTTGTTTATGCAAGTTTTTTTTTTTTAAATGGAACACCACCACAATGTTATGAGTCATTTTCCCTCAGCAAATAAGTGCTCAGTGTTAGTTGAGAAGTACATCCTGTTCTTATATTTCAATGGAAACAAGCTGACTAAAGGTGAAGCAGTAACTTGAGAAGTCTGGACATTGTTTTCTGAGAGAAACGTAAAATTAGAAGGTACAAGGGCAAGCAACTTAATAAAAAAGGTTTGAAATTATTGGAAATAAGAGCAGCTTTTCTAGTGCTTTAATGCATTTATTGGAGCAATGTATAATTTAGTTTTATTTAAAGATAACCAGTACATTTTATCTTAAGGCTAAAAGATGTTTCCTGAAAGCATATCCACTGTTTTTCACATCTGGAAGGAGAATAAAGCTAAGAGAAGAACTTGATACCAATTAGTGATACTATGAGCACAGGCTATAATGTGGTTTAGCATGTATAACCTTTATTTTAGGTTAGTTAATGCCTGTGGGTGCAGCTGTCGATTTGGGACAGTTATTCCTATCAGGAGGGTTAAACTTCATTATTTGAAGATGTACATAGTATTGTGTGTTTTAAGTTAATAAGTTATGGTGATCTGTCTGTGTTTGTGTATGTGTTTTGTTTTATTTTGTTTTTGGGGTTTTCAGTAAAACAAAATGTCTTGTAAAATGTGACGTAGGTTCAAATGGAGATGACAAGAAACAACTGTATAAAGGATCAACCTTCCAAACATTAGTGGGTGCTTGTAACACAAATGCTGGAAATAGACATTTTAAAAAAGCTGTCATATATAATAGGTGATAACTTCTTATCATAACTGACACATTAACATAATATTTTGGAACATATATGGCCTCATAAATATAGACAAAAAGGTAAGAGTATTAAATTATATTATGAAATGCAGAGTGCAAATAGCAGTGCTCCAAGAGACACGTTTGGAAAGAAGTGAGCATGTGAATTTGATAAATAAAGGATTTCAAGGATAAAGGAAAAGGGGAGTAGTTATACTAATTGCTAAAGGAGCTCCAATAGTGATGGAAGAGGGGAAAAAGTAATGGTAGATTTGTGGTAGTAAGGGAGGAGGATTATGCTGGCATGTATTTATATTCCACCTAAAACTCTTATTATGAAGTTTAAGAATTTTTGGGGAGAAATAAACAGTTTTCAGCATGGAATATTACTTATGGGTGGGGATTGGAACTTGATCTGAAACAGTGAGGTTGTATCTATGAGACCTAAAAGGGAAAATATAACAGAAGAGAGTAGATTTTTATAGAAATGTATGAAAAATGTTTGGTATGGAAGATGTGAAATCAGTAATAGGAACTCTGAGATAATTTACATCTTATTCCCTAAGGTATAGACTAGACTGAAATTATATTTCACAGGAACATGAACATTTAATCGAAAGCTTTGACACACATCATTGACTTTTTTTTTTCAGATCATGTGCCAATAACAACTTGGATAAACATGCAGAGTAGTGAAGAGAAAATGTTACACCGGTGCTTTACCATATACCTGTTAAAAAAGGGAATTTTAAGGAATGTGTTATGGAAATTGAGATATTGGAGAATATAGAATTTGCTTCAGAGGTTATAGCTAGTAAGTGGGATAAAATGGAAGCAGAGTTGAAAAATAGGGTAGAAATAAAAGAAAGTGACATGGTTAAGAAGTAACAAGTTGTTTCCAGGGGTTGCCAAATGGTAAAGTATTGCAGAGTAAGGGGCATCTCACAAGAAGAGAGAAAATTGCAGTGTACTAAAGAGAATACAATGGAGTAGTTTAGAAGGATTGCTGTTAAACATTTTTTTTATAATAACTCCATAACTTCTAGCACAGTGTCTTGGTTAACAGAAACTACAAAGGGTTGTTGCCATACTTATGAAGCCTGTAACAAGAAAAATAACCAGAAATATTGTAGAGGTATTACAGATATTTCTGAAATTGTATGAAAAATGCATGAAGCAGAAGAATATAGAAATCAAGAAAAAGCACAAATGGGAATATTTATGGAAGATTTAGCTATGTCAAGTTAGAGATGGATGAAGCTCAACAATTAACAGTTAAGACAGGAGGAGATTATATAATAATGGTGATGTGTAATCAATCTGCAAGAAAGTCTCCAGGAGTAGATGGTATTCCTGTGAAAGTTTGGAAGCCAGGAGAAAGTTTTAAAGATCTTTAAGGTTTTGTTTAACCATATTTTAAAAGGAGGGGTAGCACCCACAAACCGGAGGAAAGTTGTGGGGACTGTAATGCCTAAAGATGGTAAAGACCCATCATAACTAACTTCATATAGGCTCATTTCAATTTTAGATCATTATTATATAGTGTCTGTCTGTACTAGCTAAAAGGATGGCAAAAGTGTTGCCAAAATTGATAAGGATCAGTGTGGCTTTTTGAGGGGAGGCAAACATTTGACAGCATTAATAGGATGATGATTATGCAGAGGGAAGCAGAATTTAAGAAGGTACTACTGCTGTTGGTGGAGCTTGATGCAGAGAAAGCATTAGACAGAGTAAGCGGGGATGTTATGAGCAGGCCAGTGGAAGCATTTGCATTCTCTGATACAATAGTAAGGTTAATTAGGATGACATATGGGGGAGTCAAAGTCAAAAATTAAAGTGGAAGGTCTTCTCTGATCAGCTGTTTGAGCAGAGGAACCAGGTATTTATGTCCTCTTTCACTTTTATGTGTATTGCATTCAGAGCTATTGGGAAAGAAAATAAGAGACTCAGAAATTCAAGGATGTAATTGGTATGGTAATCAAGAAAAGTTGGCTTTATTTGAAGACAGTGTTATTTTGTACCCGATAGAACCAGAAAAGGACACCTCAGTGCTGTGGAACATTCTGAGTTTAAGGATATAAAGTTATTGAACAAAGGCTAGAAGTTTAAACTATGTACCCGCGCATGAATTGATTCAGCAATACCCATATTTATGACAACATGATAAAATGAAGTATTTAGGAGTGTGGGTTAAAAATAATTCTGTTACTGCAGGTAAGAGAGTAAACAAAAGATAATACAAAAACTGAGAACCTGGAAGCTGTTGTTTATGAATATGGATATCAATATACAAGCAAAGAAAATGTTTAGTCCCTTTAGTTTTATGTACAAGTCAGGCATATATTTATCAACCAGATGGGAAGTTGTGGACAGTAATTAACAGAGCTGAAGAATTTTATCTGGGAGGGGAAAAGGACAAGGGTCAAGTGGGATAAGTTACTTTCCAATAGAACACAGTAGTTTAGGATTACCTAATTTGATGGGATATTTTAGAGCTACACAGTTAAGGCTCATGTACATAACACAAGCAGAAAACTATAATTCAAAGTGGAAGGGGGTGATGAAATAGGGGGATTAAAGAAATAGAGAGAGTATTGGATTTTGGATGCAGATCCTTACAGAGAAAAACAGCCATACAGAATATATTCATAAAGTAGCAGAAAGTATTCTAAGAACAAACCAACACGAGGATGGAGAAAGGATATCCTTCAGTTTGGGTGCAGTGAATAGCCAAGAGGGGGCTGGAATTTACTAGAGAAAACTGGCAAATGAACCAGAGTATTGCAAGCAAATAACTGCAGAGGGAAAGATGATAGAATGGGAGGAGACCAAGAAGACGCTTGGACTGCATGCTAGAGTCTGCCTTCCCTGTCAGGAATTGCTAACAGAGTAAAGGCAAAGAGAAATGAATTTGGGGAATCTTAAGTGAAAGACCTGCTCTGATAGAATTTTTAGCTGCATCTAGAACAGAAGCTGCTGTCAAAAAAGGGATAATTAGGGCATCTAAAATATTGCATGTTAACTGTAGGACTCGGCTCAGAGGAGATAAGAAAAGATTCAGATGAGAGCTTGGATAAGTAATTCACAAAGAAACAATGGGAGGATATATGTACAGGTCCCAAAATAGGATTTTTGATTGGAAGTATTTGCATATGTATTTTTATACCCAAGCAGGCTCCAGAGAATTTTTCCTAAGGTAAATGGCAAATGTTGGAGATGAGATGGGGAAGAAAAAATAAATGGGGAAACATATGATGTGAAGTTGTCCTATTTCGCCTTCATTCTTTACTGATGGTCTTCGGAACCTATTCTCAGTTCTGACTTGGCCGTTTTGACAAGCTCGAGGTCTTCATCCAGTTCGTGGTTATTCCCTATCATATGATGCTCTAGTGCCTGATCTTGTTTGCCACTGAAATGGATCAAGCATTGGATTCCAGTGCTGGCTAAGTCAAATTGTTTTTTTTTTCCATTTGTATCTTGAATACATCTTAAGTTATTTAAAAGTCCACTTCTGTTCATCCCCGAACAAAGACTCGAGCACAATGGACAGATACAAAAAGCACATGTTTACCTCAGCGACCTTTACTCTCAGGTCCCCGAATTACCTAACCCACTTCACTAGACTACAGAGAGATCTCCTGAAAGAGCTTGGAGACTCTCTGCAGGGTTCATTAGCTGAGGGGATCGCAGAAAAGGCATTATCCCAACTCTCCACCCTTAATTCCGTAGTGAACTCATCCATGAGGCTAATTTCTTATACAGCCAATGGAGCAAGTAGGTCAGGGAGTTCAGGAATTGCCCTAAGGAGACATTCTTGGATGCACTTGTGTAATTTTGCAGAGCCCTTCAAATCAAGGGTCAAAAGTGGGGGAAAGATGTGGTTTTGAAAATCCCAGAGAGTTTTTCCAAGACACAAGTGGTGAACCTTCCTCCAGGGGCAGAGGAGGAGGTAATAATGGAAGAAGCCACGCAGCAGAGGGGATCCGCAGAACCAAGGTGACCGGGAATCCTTTTTCGGTAAGCCCTTCCAGCACTCCTGAAAAGAGATCTGTCTGTCCCACTCTGGAGGCAGTCAGGGGACGCTTCTCTTTGTACCCAAACGCCTGGCTAAAAATAATAAGACAAGTGGGTACAAAGCATCATATCCAGAGGTTGCTCAATTTTCAATGCCACCTTCACAAAGCAAAAATATCCCAGACATTCCATCCAATCAAAGAGATCAAGCAACCACAGAAGTTGCTAGAAAAAAGTCATCCAATCAGTACCCACAGACCAGGTAGGATCCGGGACTTACTCAAGGTTCTTTTTGGTTCCAATCAAAACAGGGGACTGGAGACCGATATTGGATCTCAGCAGACTGAACAAGTCAGTAAAAAAGACAAAGTTCTGGATGGTCACACTGCAGTTGATACTTCCTTTTCTGGGAAAAGACAATTGGATGTGTTTTATAGACCTCCAGGATGCGTACTACCACATAAAAATGGACAGGCCATCCAGGAGTCTTGTGTGTTTTCGGCTGGGAGCCAGTCACTACCAGTTTTGAGGTCTGCCCTTTGGCCTCACTACAGCCCTCAGAGTGGTCATCAAATGCATGGCAGTAGTTAGCTCACCTGAGGCGTTTAGGATTCCGAGTGTTTCCATACCTAGACGACTGGCTCCTAACCGCCACCACCAAGCAGCTATTAATACAAGCCAAGGACACCACCTTACAACTCTTTGCCCAGTTAGGAATTACCATAAACTACAAAAAGTCTGCCTTATTGCCATCTCAACATGTTGTTTTTATAGGCACAGAATTAAACACAACTACAGTGACCGTAAAGCTCCCAGTAGAAAGGATGCACTGTCTTCGAATGCAAGTGTTGGATATCCTGTTCAAAACAAAAGTCCAAACAATGGCTGTAGTGATCAATGTAATTCCTCCTACTCGTATGCACATAAGAATTCTACAATGGCTTATTTTCACTCACTGGTCCATAAAGGAACTTCGAATGTCTCACCGAATAATACTGACACAGTCGTGCAAAGAAGATCTACGTTGGTGGCTTCACTCAGACCAAGTGACAATAGGCCGACCTTTTATTCTTCCAGCCCCAATAGCCACTGTGACCATGGACGGTTCCCAGATAGGGTGGGGCGGGGGCATTATCAGGAAAGAACAGCCCAAGGCATGTGGAAAGATCACGAGGCTCACTTGCATATCAGTGTCCTAGAGATGAGAGTGGTACTTCTAGCTTTGCAAGCATTCTAGGACTCTCTACCTTTAGAAACAATTGCAATCCAGGCAGACAATATGTCAGTTGTATAGTATGTAAACAAACAAGGAGGAATCAAGTTTTACCCCGTGTCGAGAGGCCCTGAGAGTATGGCAGTGGGCAACGTCCTCCCAATGCTTTCTAATAACAACGCACATCACAGGGAAGTCCAACGTGGTTGCGGACAAACTTAGCATAGAAATACTGCTGCCTTCCAAGTGGTCCCTCAAACAAGAAGCGGAAATGATTTTCCAGAAATGGGGCCAGCCTTGCTGCAATCTCTTTGCCACATCCACAAACATGAAATGCAGCAACTACTTTGCCCTGATTCCCCTTCTGGGGAAGTCCACAAAGGATACACTGGTGCACGATTGGCCCCCAGGACTTCTGTATGCTTTTCCACTTTTTCCTTTAATACCCAGAGTTCTCCAGAAAGCCAACATATTGGGAAGGACCTTAATTCTGATAGCTCCATACTGGCCTCGTCAAATTTGGTTACCCTTCTTAAACGGCCTCATCTTCAGGAGGAACTTGGATCCTGGACCCAGTGCCGGATCTTCTGAGTCATTCATCGGGAATTCCTCATCCATCCCTTCAAACCCTCAAGTTGACAGCTTGGCTGCTCCAATTCCAAACATAGCTAGGCTTTAAAATCTTTCATCCACTGCACAACACATTTTAATATCTTCTCATAAGACATCAACAAGAAGGTTATATCTTAGTAAATGGAAAAGATTTGCAGTTTGGGCTTTAGAAAAATCATATTGATCCTTATTCTGCATTTTTCCCCTGTATTCTGGAATTCCTTACAAAGCTTTTTAATAAAGGGGCTGCAGCAGCTACTATCAGAGTCCAGTTAGTAGCAATTTCAAATTTCTACCTTGGGGACAAAGGATCAAATATTATATCTCGCAGACTTTCAAAAGCTTTCTTAGGGGCACGATTCTTCTGAGGCCACCTGTTAAAGCCCCACTACCACCAGGGAACCTAAATTTTGTTCTGTCCAGGATAATTCTTTCCCCTTTGAACCTGCATCGTCATGTGAATTGAAGTTCTTAATGTGGAAAACTTATCTTTTTTGTGGCTATCACTTCAGCTAGAAGAGTATCGGGACTACAGGTGTTATCAATCAAACCCCCGTACCTGTTGTTTCACAATGATAGGGTATCTCTGTGTACTAATCCATCCTTCCTGCCCAGAGTATGTTCAGAATCCAACCTAAATCAGTCTATAGATTTACCAGTTTTCATCCCCAAGTATGGCAGTAAGGCAGAATATATGCTACACCAACTTGATGTTCATAGACATTATGCTTCTATTTACACAGAACTAAAGAATTTAGAAAATCTGATCGACTGTGCCATTTTTCAGATGCCAAGAAAGGTACATCAGTAGCAAAAACTACCCTGTCCAGATGGCTATCATACTGCATTTCCTTTACCTATAATTCAGAAAGTAAACAACTACCAAACAAAATAAAGGCTCATTCTACCAGGTCTGTTTCCACTTCTGTGTTTCGTGCAAAGTTGCCAATAGATACCATTTGTGCAGCAGCAACTTGGGCAAGGCCTCTCATACCTTTATCACTCATTACAAAGTAGATTTGGACTCCAGGCAAAGGGCCTCCTTTGAGTCCACTGTGCTGAAGAATATACTCCTGTGAGCCACCCAAGAAGATGGTGCTAGGGACGCTGTCCCATCAGTAAAGAATGAAGGCGAGATAGGACAACTTCACATAAAGAAGTTACGTACTTACCATAACGTTCCATGTGAGTTGTCCATCTCGCCTTTATTCTTACATCCCACCCTCCAGCCCCCAGCCTGTGGCTTCTAATAGATCAAGAAGTTGTGATTGGCGCCTGCATATATATATATATATATATATATATATATATATATATATATATATATATATATATATATATATACAAGATCTGGGGAAGGCACTAGAGCATCATGAGATAGGGAATAAGCCACAAGCTGGCTAAAGATCTTCAGCTTGTAAAAACGGCCAAGTCGGAACCGAGGATTGGTTCCGAACCCCATCAGTAAAGAATGAATGTGAGATGGACAACTCACATGGAACGTTATGGTAGGTACATAACTTCTTTTTTGGGAGTGTAATGAGATGGCCGACTTTGAAAATTCCCTACAGAGTACTTTGTTAGAAATATTGTGTGAGAAAATGGGTGTAACTAAGGAACTGATTTTTTTTTTTTTTTTTAAATAAGATACAGGATCTGAATTGCCTATGCATAGTAAGTCCATGTTAAATTTAATTCTGGTGGCTACCAAAAAGACATTTACCAGAAAATGGAAATCGATTTCTACACCAACTGTATTCGAAGTAGTGAATATTGTAACAGAGATAAAAGAACAGGAAGTGGGATCTTTTAAAAAGGGTATGAGCAAATTACATAGAAAAAAATGGAAATTGTGGGAACAGCACATGCAGAATAATGTTTTGGAGGCAGATTGATGTTTAAGGGAAGATAGGAATTGGATCACTTTATGTAATGTTGGATTGATGATTGTATAAAAAGCATGTATGTGATGTATGATTGTAACTATGAACATGTTAAATGTATGTTTGCCCATGCCTTAAGTAATAGTTCAGTAAAAGTGTCAAAAAAAGTTGTGTGTGTGCTGTTAGACATTAGAGACTGTCTTGTGCAGTCAGAACAGCAATTTAATTGCACCTGTCTGTATTGTTGCTACTCTACTTTATTTTTTCTTTTGACAGGAAAAAAAAAACTGCATAACTTGGAATCTGAAGTAGTTAACTTCATTTGTGCAGCAACGTATGGGAATCGGATCTGAGCCGGCAGTTTTCAACAGCTTAGATCCAAGCTCCTCCCCCTACCCATAATCCCCTGCCAACACTGACTGACCTCAGATATAGTTTGCCGCGGTTAACTAACAGCAGCTCAATCTTGAGTTCCAGGCGTTTAGAGGTTTTTTTGTGAGAAAAAATTAAACTTTTTCCTTCTCTTTTCTACCCTACTTGGTTGTGAGTGCTTTCAGGTCCCTTTTTGACTAAAATCCTCCCAGGCTTAACTTTATATTTTTTGTAATTAACCTCCCCCTTCCCTCGTGGTTCTGTTAGGGTTGTGTGTGCGAGTTTATGTCTGAGGCCACAAAGCTTATTTTTTTCTAAGTGCACCGAGTGTGGCCATAAGCTGTCCCTGGCGGATGGCCACACTCTGTATGTGCTGTGCCTTGGGGTTGAGCACCTCTCTTCTGGTTGCTCCATTTGTGCGGCGTTCAACCCCAGGGCACTTAAGGACCGGAGGTCTAAGCTGATTCTGGTGGGTCTTCTGCCCCCGGATTCGGCTTTTAATTCCGGTCCTTCCGTGGCTCCCGTTGCGGCAGCTGCCACTCCTGCTTCCCTCCCCCCGGCCGGGACTCAGCCTCCCGCCTTAGGCCCGGAGGAGAGGGAGGCTAAGAAAGAGAAAAGGAGGGAGAAACACCACAAGCGGCGAGCCGAGGCCTCCGCTTCGCCCCCCCCCCCGGCTAAACGGTCTTCTCCCTAAAGGACTTCTGGGTCTCCTTCCTTTCGGATCCGGTCTCCTTGCTTTTCACCAGGTCCTGAGGAGGAGGAGACCCGATCTCCCTCGAGGTCATCAAGGCAGCACTCACGCCTAGGTGGCCTCATCGAGATCGACCCGAAGCCTCACGGATGCAGATTTGGACCGGATGATGAGAAGATTCCTCCAGGCCCAACTGCAGATGGGAGTGCTCCTGCCTCCCTCCCCCCTCCGGGGGGGGGGCTCGACCCCCTTCTTTGCCCCGATAGCTCCTTCTCCGTCCTGCTTCCCGAGCTCGGAGTCTTCGGAGCTGGGGGTGTGTCCGCGCCAATAGTCTTGGGTACTTCGGCGCTGACACTTCCCTTGAGTCTGTCGGGTCCATTTTCGTCAGATCCGAGCTCTCGGAGCCGAGGGCTGAGCTTCGGATTTGGGGGTATCGGTATGCCTTCGGCTCAGTCCAGGTCGGAGCATGCTGGTCCCTCGGATCCGATTGCTTCGGCACCGGCCCCGATCGTCCGTCGGATCCAAGTGAGGGTCTGCTTTCGGATCCTAGAGAGAGCAGCTCTCCCTCGGCGTTCGAAGTGGTGGAGAGGGCTCTGTCGAGAGATTCCAGGCCCTCGGCCCTTGCCACGGCTCCACCCTGCACTCCTTCTCTGTTGGGCCCGACTTCCGTCACCCGGCCCCAGGGACAGCCTGCTTTGACGTCCCAGGTCGCTCCTTTGGAACAAGACGTTACTGGTGAGACCTCCTCGGACAGCCCCTCCCCCGAGGAGGTTCCTCACAAGCGAAAGTGCAAGAGGAGGCACCTGGACTCCCCCGAGTCCTTGACTGAAGACGCAGATTTGGAGGAAGGGGAAGGCTCCCCAAGATCACCCCCAAAGATGTCTCTTTTGGTGACATCATGGAGATGCTCAGGATAAGGGGGGGTGGTCTGCCCCAAAGCCTACCTCAGACAAATCCGTGTTCCTGGAGGTGTTTGAAGCAGGCCCGTCTACCTCTTGGGTGTCGTCCCCAGCCGACCCCTTTGTAGATTTGATTACTACCAGGGCATGGAAGGAGCCAGTCCCCAAGCGCCCAGATAAAATTCTTAGCCCCCCCCCCAAGTCCCATTGGAGTAAGGGTCCCCCTGTAGATGCCATGTTGGTGGCAGCAGCCACCAAGAGGGAGCTAGCTTAGGAGAGTCCCTCGATCCACCCCCCGAGCAGGGAGTCTCAGTCGATGGACTGTTTAGGGAAGCGGGATTTTAGTTCGGCTAACTTCTCTGTGAGGTCGCTGAACTACATGGCACATGTTCTTCGACTGCAGCAGGACCTTATCAAAGAGTACCCTACGTCGCCCCCCCCCCCCGAGTCCATGTTGGCGGAGGACAAACAGTTGCACTTCACCTGGATGGCCACTCTCCGATCTATATTAAACACCTTATGCGGCTACTGCCCCATGCCACGGAAGGAGCCGCTAGAGCCAGCGGAACAGGCCTCGTCATGAGGCATCAGGCCTGGCTCCGTCACTGTGATTTCACGGAACCCTTCAAGGCGTCTTTCGCTAATGCCCCTTTCGATGGTTCTGCCCTTTTTTGGCAAAGCCGTTCGCGATACTTTGGTCCAGAGCGAGAAGGACGGGAAGACGTTGTCTGCTGTCTGAGTCCACTTCTCTGCTCCCCAGAGGTCCTTCTCCAAGAACCAAAAGGGACAGAAGAAGATGTGGTTCCGGAAGTCGCAACAGTCCCGTCCCGCTCCAGACTCCCAACCCTTCCACGGCAGAGGAGGGCAGGGTGGACGCCGCCCTATAGGCAGAGGGGGCCCGTGGGACTATGGATCCAGAGAACCTTTCTCAGACCAACCCACGCAACACCCCTGAGGGGTTGCCCGACTGCTCCACTCTGGAGGCAGTTGGGCATTTCTCGAAGCACCTAGCAGCTTGGGAGTCAATCACGACAGACCGCTGGGTGTTTCGCATAATATCCAGAGGATACCAGATCCCCTTCTCTCTTTACCCACGCAGCCCCAGATACCTCCCCAATGTCCCACCCGATCAGAGGGAGGCCGTAGCAACGGAAATCCAACAGTTGCTGGCAAAAAGATCCATCCAACACGTCCCCCCAGACCAGTGCGGGTCGGGTTTTTACTCCAGGTTCTTCTTGGTGCCAGAAAAGACGGGGGACTTAAGACCAATCCTCGACCTCTCCCCCCTGAACCTGTCAGTAAACAAAGAGAAATTCCGCATGGTCACCCTTCAATCCATTCTCCTCCTCTTGCGGGAGAACGACTGGATGTGCTCTATAGACCTCAAGGATGCGTACTACCACATTCTGATGGACAGGCGATCCAGAAGGTTCCCCCACTTCCGGCTAGGAGCCAGTCATTACCAATTCAGGGTCCTCCCCTTTGGTCTCACCACAGCCCCCAGGGTGTCCACCAAAGTGTTAGTGGTGATAGCAGCCCACCTGAGGCTCCAGGGAATTCAGGTTTTCCCATACCTGACCGCCTTGACAAGGCATCTACTCTGCGCAGCCAGGAACTACTTTCTTCGTCTAGCTCCCCTGCTGGGGATCACTATCAACATAGAGAAGTCGTCTCTTGACCCGTCTCAGACCATAGACTTCATAGGGGCCAGATTAAACACAAACAAGCTCCTAGCCTTTTTGACCATGGACCTGCTATGAATCCTGAGGCTACATGTGCGGGCCATTATACAATCCCCAGCACCTCCAGTGGAATTGGTTCTAAGGGCTCTAGGTTCAGTGGCGGCGGCAATCAATGTATTGCCAATGGGGCGTTTGTACATGAGGGTTTTACAATGGACCCTCCAAGTCCAGTGGTCCTTTCTTCAATATCCTCTCAGCCATCCCATTCCCCTCAGCAGGGCTTGCAAGAGGGCCCTCTTATGGTGGCTCCAATCTCCGGACCTCCAGGAATGACGCCCCTTTTCTATGGCCCCTCCCTTAGCCACAGTGACTACGGATGCCTCCCGCCTCGGATGGGGGGGGCATTGTTCGGGCAGGACAGTCCAAGGCACGTGGGACCTCACGGAGACTTCATTGCATAACAGTGTCCTAGAGATGAGGGCAGTGCTGTTGGCGTTGCAAGCACTTCAGGACCTTCTTCCTGTAGGAACGATTGCGATTCAGATGGACAACATGTCTGTTGTCTGGTACATCAACAAACAAGGAGGAACCAGGTTTTACCCACTCTGTCGAGAGGCCATGAGGGTGTGGGAATGGGCGATCTCCACCAACCGTTTTCTCATAGCAACGCACTTTCCGGGGCGGTCCAACATCCTAGCGGACAGACTAAGTCGCACCATCCTGTTACCATACGAGTGGTCTCTGAATCTCGAGGTAGCAAATCGGATTTTCGCCGAATGGGGTCAACCCTGTTGCAATCTCTTTACCTCTCCCTCGAACACAAAATTTTACGACTACTTCGCTCTTGCCGCCCCCCCCCCGGGGAATCTCCGAGAGACGCTCTGGTGCATGTTTGGCCTCCTGGTCTACGTTATGCTTACCCTCCTCTTCCTCTGATGCTAAAGTTTCTGCAGAAAGCCAGTCGGTTGGGGAGCAGGATAATCCTCATTGCCCCATTCTGGCCTCGTCAAGCCTGGTTCCCCTACCTTTGGTCTCATCTGGTGAATCCTCCTTGGATTCTGGATCCCCTTCCGGATCTAATATCCCACCCCCTAGATCTCCCAGTCCCGAACCTGGACAATCTCAAGCTCACAGCTTGGCTGCTCCAGTTCCACTCGTAGCTAGGACTCCCGGTATCTCTTCCCCTGTTAAAGCTATCCTAGTAGCAGCGCACAAGCCTTCTACTAGAAAGGTCTATAGTAGCAAATGGAAGTGTTTTTCCGTTTGGGCGGAACGTCGAAATTTGGATCCTTTCACAGTTCCTTTGCCCGCTGTATTAGACTTCCTGTCAGGGCTGTTTCATCAGGGGGCTAGCTCCTCCACAGTCAAGGTTCAACTAGCAGCTATCTCTCATTATCATGTGGGAAATGAACTGGGCCCTTTGATCACCACGAAATTGTGTAAGACCTTTCTGAAGGGCACCTTTCTGCTCAGACCTCCAGTGAAAGATGTAGTCCCTCCTTGGGATTTAACACTGGTGCTTCAAGCCTTGACAGCTCCCCTGTTTGAGCCTGCAGCTTCAGTAGATCTTAAATTCTTATCATGGAAAATGGCCTTTCTTGCCGCTATCACCTCGGCTCGAAGGGTCTCTGAACTACAAGCCCTCTGTGTAAAACCCCCATACTTGACTTTTCACAAGGATAGAGTTTACCTCAGGACCAATCCCTCTTTTCTTCCCAAGATTGCGTCTGAGTCGAATATTAATCAGTCCATTAACCTTCCAGTCTTTTTTCATAATTACCAAAACAAAGGGGAATACAAATTACACTCACTGGATGTGCATAGACAACTTCGCTTCTACATCCACAGGACATCTGGTCATAGGCAATATGACCAGTTGTTCGTCTCCTTTGCCAAATTTATCTTGGGTAAATCTGTGTCTAAAGTCACGCTGTCTAGATGGATTTCACAGTGTATCCTTTTAGCATATGAAAGTTCTGACAGGCCCGCACCTCAGGGAGTCCATGCCCACTCTACTCTATCTATGTCTACCTCTGCGGCCTTTAGAGCTAGAGTCTCTTTGGATGATATTTGCTCGGCAGCCACTTGGGCCTCATCTCATACTTTTATCAATCACTATAAATTGGACATTATCTCCAGAGGGAGAGCATCTTTTGGCTCTGCAGTACTCCGGAACATCCTTCCATGAAGGCCGCCCAAGGTTCAGGTAGCTGGGGACTCTGTCCCATAGGTTGCTGCACAAATGAAGTTAACTACTTCAGATTAAGAGGTTATGTACTCACCATAATGTTCCATGTGAGTAGGTAAACTTCATTTATCAGCAACCGTCCCTCCCTCCTGCCCCCTCACCTTCGGATGTTTTTCATACTCAGGTTTACATAGTGTGTTACCTATTTTATATTTGAGAGTATTTATCTTCTAGCAGTATCTGCTTTTGGGCAAACTCGATCTGAGGTCAGTCAGGGTTGGCAGGGGACTATGGGTAGGAGCTTGGAGCTCGGATCTAAGCTGTTGAAAACTGCCGGCTCTGATCCGAAGTCGGATCAGATTCCCATAGGTTGCTGACAAATGAAGTTTACCTACTCAGATGGAACGTTATGGTGAGTACATAACTTCTTATTTTTCAGCATTTATACAGTTACCATTTGTATGGCTGTATTCTGTGAGTTTTTAACATTGGATCACAATTTTACCATGAATCAGTTTATTTGAATGTACTGTGGAGATTTTACTCACTCTGACAGGAAATGTAGTTTAAAGCATCATTAAACATTTTATACTGATTTAACATGGTCAAAGTGTATGATTTGGCACATTGGTTGCTTTGATGTATGGACTTTGTATATTGGAAATTCTTTAATTTCTGTCAGTTGTAAAACAATTCTAAAGACATTTCAAACTGATCTTTGTGATAATAGGACAGATTGGAAGAGTTTAGTTGTGTGGGACATATTACTATAAACTTTTGAGTGCTTAACTGTCAGTTTATTATTCTGGATGGTGTTTTCTCTCCTGACTAGCTCTGGTAACCCTACCACCACCATGAAATCCGGTAGTGCCTAAAAGGAAAGAAAAAGTAAATAAATAAAAACATGCCGCACTCTACATTTAGTGATTCAGTCAGGGCCACTGCTTGGCACGCACACCACTTACCCTTTCCCCATCTCCCTCTAGCTTTGCCAGCCAGTATGGAACAAGGTTTGGTTACATCCTCCAGGGCTGTTCCAGTACTTGATGCAGGTATGGGAGAACCAAATCCATTAAGTGCAGGAGTAGGCAGGGATAAGAGATCCCTTGCCAGACAAATATTCTGTACACAGATATTTTATGTAGTAGTTAAATTTGACTGGGCTAAGTCACAAACCACATTTATCCGCCTCCTGCCCTTCCTTTTTAGCCCCCGTGCTCTCAACTCTGCAACCTTGACCGCAAGTAGTCTCAGACAAATGGGTGCTGAGAATAATTCAGAGAGGATACACTTGGCGTTAGGTAGAAGATCCTTCCCCTTTCAGGGGAATTCTCCCTGTATCCACCAGACCAGACAGAGCTGTTTCCTGCAGTACTCCATAACATGTTAGAAGCAGAGGTCCTAGAACCAGTGCCTGCGATGCACAAAGGCAAAGAATTTTACTCCAGAATCTTTTTAGTACTAAAAATGGAGCACTTCTGGAAACCTCTCCTAAATTTGTCCTTTCTAAACACCTTTATAAAAGTTCGAAAACTCAAAATGCTAACCTTACTTCTGTCCTAGCGTTGCTTCCAGACCACTGTTTCAAGTTGACTCTGGATCTCAAGGATGTTTATCATTTGCCTTTTGTTCATAATTTCAGAAAGTTTTTGAGATTGGCCATGTCTATCTAACATTATAATTTTTCTGCTTTGCCGTTTGGGCTGTGTACTGCACTTAGTATGTTTACAAAGAATCTGGCCCCCAGTGGCTATATGTTGCAGACCCCCCCCCCCCTGCCAAGGCATCCACATTTTTCCTTATTTAGAATATTTGCTGATTTGTGCAGATTTTGTATTCAGGTGTTTGGAGACAAGGTCATATCCCTCCTTTCCCATATGGGCTTCAAACTGAACATTCAAAAGTCCTTCCTCACACCCTCTCAACAAATTGTTTGTTTGGGGGTGTTAGGCACAGTAAAAAGGAAGTCTTTCCTGCCAGAAGACAAAATTCCGGCATATCAGGGCATTTTCATGGATTTCTCTCCTAGATATCGCCTCAACAAGATAGTTCCTTAGAATTCTATGCCTTGTGGTACTGGTAGCCCACATGATACAACTAGCCAAACTACACAAAGAAAAATTCAGTGATACTTGAATTATTGAACTCAACACTTTCACCCCTTGTATTTACAGATACTGGTACTGGGATTTGTGAAACAGGAACTGCAGTGGTAGAGTGATCCACTGTCTCTAACTCCAAGACTCACTTTCTGCCTTTACAACCCAGTCCAGTCTGTCCAGACAGACTTTTCAGATTTTGCTTGGGGAGCAGTGTCCATGGGAGTTCAAGTGCAAGGCTTGTGGGGTCCTCAGGACATGCCAGAATATATAAACATTAAAGAGATGTTGGCAGTGATTTATAACTTAAGTTATTCACTACTTATGGACTCCTGATCCTCTTCCAGTGGTCACAATGCACTACCGTGATGTGGTACCTGATCAGGGAAGGGGAAACAGTGATGGTCTAGGAGATGTCTCTACGGCATTCTTTGACTCTTCAGGCTACAGTCCATCAAAGCAAAACACAGTAGCAGATGGACTAAGCCGATCTTGGGCAGACTCTCGAATGGAAGCTCCTTGTAAAGGTCTTCCAGGACTTGGTATAGCTGTGGGGAACACCTGAGGTAGATATGTTCTCCTCCTTTCAAAACAGACAACAGAAAACATTTGGGTGCTAAGTCTAAAGCCAGTAGTTTGAACCATAGATTTATGGCGCCAATACCTTTAAATTTTCCTCTCCCTTACAAAGGGGCAGTGCGCACCCGTTCCAACAGCCGGGGAAGAGGAAAAAGGAAACTATCGGGAGAAACGCCGGAACAAAGAAGAAAAATGAAAGTTTGAACTGCCTGTTTTTCAATCTAACAACAAGGACATTCACATCGAATGAACAGTATGTACTGAATAAGGGTTTGTCGTTTATCCCTTCCAAACATAGTGTTGCATCTGATACTTTGATAGGTCTACGCATGTTTTGTAGAAAACTATCCCTTAAGGTTTTATTTAAGGATGCTTTACCTAATCACAATGTTGGTTCAGATGCTTCTATTTGTAGGAAGAAAAGTACCTTTATGCCTCCACTAACACAATCTATTGAATGCTTTATGAAAACACGTGAACGGGATTTTTACCATTACTGTGACTGTCATGATAAAAAAGGCATTTTTGTTAATCTAAGCGCAATAGAGAAATGTGAGCTACATGGCCTTTGTAATGATACAAGTTTAGTGTTTAAACCGGCAGACAAGGGAGGGGGGATTGTTGCTATGGACGCAATTTTCTACCAACAGTTAATGTCAAACATGTTGAATAATGACAATGCTTATAAGATAATAGAGAAATCGGATGTAAAATCAATAGTGCAGTATGTACATGATACCTTTTATGATTTACTGATGACAAGATCCATAGATAAATCCCTTTATGATTTCCTTATGATAGAATTACCTTTGATACCCATAATCAAAGGTTTGCCTAAGTTACATAAGGATAAATATCCACCCCCATTGCGTCCCATTGTATCAGGTGACCATTGGGTAACACAAAATGCATCTTTATACATACAAACTAAATTGGGAGTACTGGTGAAGAAAATACCTACCATACTACATGACTCCTATAAACTACTAGATGACCTTAAACTAGATGTGGTAAAAAATAAGATCAAAGCAGATACTCTATTAGTCACGCTAGACATAGAGAGTCTTTTTACTAGTATCCCCAATGATTACGGTATAGATGCAGTAAGAGCACACCTGACAGAAATAAAAATGGACAACACCGAGATTATGAATATTTGTTGTATGTTAGACCTGGTTTTAAATAATAACATTTTTTTGTATGACAATACGGTATATGCACAAACATGGGGGGTGGCCATGGGCACCCCCTGTGCTAATGCATATGCCAATCTTGTTGTGTACAAATGGGAAAAAGAAAACATCTTTAATGATTCTAGGTTTGACAATGTGGCTCTGTACAGACGATTCGTAGATGATGTCCTACTATTATGGACTGGGGATGTTGATACCTTGAACGACTTTATTAATTTTATGAATACTATTACATCTTTCTTTAGATTTACTTATGAATATTCTAAATTAAGTATTGATTTTTTAGACATTACTATTATGAAAAGAATCAATAATGAACTGGCTACTACACTCTACAGGAAATCCTGCTGGAGGAATGGAGTCCTCCATTTTGATAGCTTACATCCACGTCACATTTTTCAAAATATTGTAAAGAATCAGATGAATAGGATACTAAGGATATGTAGTGATAAATTAGATGCACTACAGTTAATTAACTCTCAGAAAAAATATTTTATGGATAGAGGATATCCTATAAAATTGATAAATGATGTAACGGAATCCCTACTTGAGAGTTCAATACCTCAGAGAGTGTCAGTTAGATCACAGAATAAAAAGAAAATGACTCAAAGTATAGAATATGATATTAAATACACCAGTGACGTGCAACACTTAACCAGAATTGTGAAAGGGAATTGGAAAATTTTGTTAACAGATCTAACACTTTCAGGACTGCTTGGGGAAAAACCGGCCTTCAGATATAATAACTGTATGAATCTAAAAAGGCTGCTATGTAAGGAGAAATTAGATATTGTACCTATTGACATCAGGGTTCAAATGAAAACAGGCACTTTTCCCTGTGGAAAATGCTCTCTCTGTAGATATATTAATAGGAAAGGAGATTTTAATGTCTCAGACGTTGAGTTTAATTTAAAACCCACTTTTTATGCAACTTGTAATACTCGAAATGTAGTTTATTTAGCTACTTGCAACCAATGCAATAGTTATTATGTGGGCATGACATCACGAAGGTTTAGAGACCGGATATACAATCATGTTTATGACATAAGAAGAAATAGTCCCACTAATGCATTGGCCATGCACTGCAGTACTCATACTCAACATAGTTTTGGGTTTCAGATCTTGCAAATAATAAATCCTAATAGAAGAGAAGGTGACCATATGAATACTTTGGAAACATTCGAACTCAGATGGATTTTAAGATTGAAAGCTCATATACCACCTGGTCTAAACACCATGGTCAATATCCGGCCTGCCCTGTTAGGTCTTGTATGAGCTATTACATCATTACATCACAATTTTCTTGTGAGCAAGCTGTATGTTTTGTTATATCTAGTTCACCAACAGGATCTTTATATTATGGTTAACTTTTTTGTTTACTAATTTCCATTTGTTGGACTTAGTATATATTCCATGAGTATATACATTTGCCATTTAGTAATACTGATACATCATGTCCATATTAATATTTACTATATGATATACCTAATAGCATTTTTTATATATATGCTACTTAAGGAATTAATTATAACAAATCTTCGTTGCTTTGAGGCTGTTGATTTTGTTAGACACAGAGATTAATAGAATAGTGATATATATT
Organism: Protopterus annectens; assembly: GCF_019279795.1. Lineage (NCBI taxonomy): Eukaryota > Metazoa > Chordata > Ceratodontiformes > Protopteridae > Protopterus > Protopterus annectens. The sequence goes on from NC_056733.1 coordinate 675,583,339, forward strand.
TCTGTGCCTTTTTATGTGCCTATATATTTGCACCAGCCTTCTTAGTCCTTTAGTTGTTTAGCTTCGGCTCCTATTGGCCGAAATATAGTTGATTTTTTCTGATATGGACCTTTAATGGAAGGACTTCTTTATGAGTATATAGTATGTGATGCATAAAAATGTTATAGTGTCGTATGCCTTTTTATGTGCCTATATATTTGTACTAGCCTTCTCAGTCCTTTAGTTGTTTAGCTTCGGCTTTTATTGGCCGAGATATAGTTGATTTTTTCTGATATGGATCTTTAATGGAAGGACTTCTTTATGAGTATATAGTATGTGATGCATAAAAATGTTACAGTGTCGTATGCCTTTTTATGTGCCTACATATTTGTACTAGTCTTCTCAGTTCTTTAGTTGTTTAGCTTCGGCTTTTATTGGCCGAGATATAGTTGATTTTTTCTGATATGAACCTTTAATGGAAGGACTTCTTTATGAGTCTATAATATGTGATGCATAAAAATATTACAGTGTCATATGGATCTTTACGGCCCTGTGATTGATATGAGAAAAATCGGAAAGCATGTTTTTACGTTTTGAGGTTGAAACATAACTATAATAACAAGTCATGAAATAAGGACTTCCCTAAAACATAGACATAATTCTTTTGAGCAATACTTTGATTGTACTGCTCACAGATACAATACATATTATTATTAGTTTTATATATATACGCAATCATATACAACTCTATATTATATATAAGATTAATTTTGTTATTTTAGTTTTGCTACAGATATCATCCTGGATCTTTATATATAGATTTTATGTTTATTTGATGTATTTTATCATATATATAATATATTCCTATAACATCTTTAAAATACATGTTTATTCAGGATATTAATTAATTATAATTAATGAATTTGGTTTGCTTAGAAGTTAATGTTCTTTTTTAGCTATGGGGATTGATAGAACAATGATAAATAATTTTTGTGCTTTTATGCACTTATTAATTACTTTAGTTTTTAATTCTTTGTTAGCTTCTTAGCCTTTTAGCTTCGGCTTTTATTTTGGTTGCAACATAATTAATTATTTGATACATATTTTCTGTGAAAGATTATTTAATGAGATTAAAACATATTATGTTTCAAAATGTTATAACGTCACATGGGTTTTCATCTCCATGATTGATATGACAAACTGAAAGCATGTATTTCGTTCTGTTTTCTTTGTTGAATTTAAAATGCGGTGCGTAATGACAAGCATCTAAAGTGATTTCCTTCCCAAATATGGGCATAACTTCCTTAAGAACTATCTGCAGTAGTTTAATTGTACTAATTATAGGCATAATACATGCTATTGACTTTTATGCATTTATGAGATCTTAAATTATGAGAGTCATTTGCATTTTGAAAGTGTTTTAAAACAGTATATATAAGTTTTTATTACTGAACGCAAATATATCAGCGTTATTTTGATGAATTATCTTAATAGTGCACTGATTTACTTGTTAATTGATTGAATAATTGACAATATTTTTTCACTATAAAGATAGCTGAAATCTTTGTAAAATTTGTAACCTGATGAAGCGCATCTTGTTGCGTGAAAGCGCTTGTTTTTATTAATAAAAAGATTCAAAACTTTCTTCCTCGTGGTGGTTTCAAGCAATTTTTAAGTTTCGACATGCCAGAATATATAAACATTAAAGAGATGTTGGCAGTGATTTATAACTTAAGTTATTCACTACTTATGGACTCCTGATCCTCTTCCAGTGGTCACAATGCACTACCGTGATGTGGTACCTGATCAGGGAAGGGGAAACAGTGATGGTCTAGGAGATGTCTCTATGGCATTCTTTGACTCTTCAGGCTACAGTCCATCAAAGCAAAACACAGTAGCAGATGGACTAAGCCGATCTTGGGCAGACTCTCGAATGGAAGCTCCTTGTAAAGGTCTTCCAGGACTTGGTATAGCTGTGGGGAACACCTGAGGTAGATATGTTCTCCTCCTTTCAAAACAGACAACAGAAAACATTCTGTTCAAGAAAGCCTTGCTAGGAAGACATGATACTGTGTCATTTCCATGGTCAATAATGTTCCTGTATGCATTTCCATCCTTTCTAATGATTATCAAGGTACTTCTAAAACTTCAGAAAGAATTACCAGAGATCATTGTGGTAAGCTCATTTTGGCCCAGGCAAAGTTGTCTCTCCCTTTTAATGGAATTGGCTAAAGGCGGTTACCACAAGCTTCCTCACAGACTGGATCTGCACTCACAGCATCAGGCAAATGCAACAGACATCCTGGATGATTTTGTTTTGATGCCTTTTAGGCACTCCAGTTGCAGCAGATATTTAAGGAGGCAAGAAAATCTGCAGTTAGAAAATGTTGTGTTTACAAGTGGAAGAGGTTTTCTAGATGATGTCTAACTAATAACATGGGTCCCGAAAGAGTTTCTACCCCTCTGCTTTTGAAATATTTTTGTGAGCTACTTAGAGATGGTTTGTTTGTTTCTGTCAAAGTGCATCTAGCAGCCAACTCAACTTGCCTGCCATGGATCCCCTTCTTTCATCTGTTTTTGTGGTTAAACAGTTTAAGAAAGCAGTGTTGCATGTGAGACCCCTCTCGAAAGGAAATTCCTCCTCCCTGGAAACTTTGTTCTTGAAAAATTGACCTTGCCTCCTTTTGAAACTGCCTTTCAGGCTGATTTAAGGTTCATTACTTGGAAGACTGTTTTACTCATTGTTATAACATCTGCTGAGCTGCAGGCTGTCGTGGTGGGTCAACTCTCTTCTGATTTTTTGAGAAGAACAGGGTTGTGTTAACTCACTAATCCATTATTCATGCCTGACGTTTATTTCTGAATTGTCTTGACTCAAGACATCATTCTCCCAGTGTTTTATCCTGATCCAGAAAACAAGGTAGAAAAGATTCTACATACAGTGGATGTGCACAGGCAGCTCTGGTATGTCTTTGACAGAACAAAGCCTTTTAGGAATGCAGAACAGCAGCGTGTCACCTGTACAGGTGCTAAGATAGGTCAACCTGCCTCTGTGCAAACTATTGCATGATGGTTGTCCTCTGCTTTTGTTTTCTGTTAACTCCCACCATAGTAAATCTCTTCTGGACAAGGTTAAGGCTCACTCAACTAGGGCCTTATCCTCTTCGATGGCATATTGGAAAGGAGCAGATTCTAGAAACAGCAACCTGGTCCTCTGTCCATACCTTCACAGAGCACAGTAAACTGGATTCCTTTTCAAAGTCCACAGCAGGCTTTGCTAGGACCATTCCCCAGGGACTTTCTGGATCCATATCTTTTCACTTCCTAGGTAGGGTAAACTTTGGGAATCTACCCAAAATGCCACTGAGGCAATATGAATGATAAATGTAGTACAGTTACTCAAGTCTTGCTTACCTGTAATTGTAGATGTTTAAATTCCTCAATGCCTCATTGGCAGCACCTACCCGCCATCCCCCAGATCCTGCATAGTTAAGGTAGCTTTCAACCTCTTTGATTCAGTTGTTGGATTTGTTTTTTATATGATATTGTGATTGGCTGTGAATTTACTCTTGCTGGATGATTCTGGTTTCAGGTGTTGAGCTCTTCTTTGTGGAAGCAAAAATTCTTGAATATTCACTTACTGTGACAGCTGAAGGTTTCCCTGTCAGGATATGCTTAGCCAGTTACAGGAAGAGAGAGGGTGTGGAGTCTGAGCTTTTGAAAGCTAACCAGTACTACTTTGCAAGATAACCCAAAATGCCACTGAAACAATGAGGAGTTCAAACATCGACTTTTACAGGTAAGAAGGATTTAAACTGTAAAGGACTTAAACTGTACTTTTTCTTATCTTCTGTAGGAATTCGATTCCAAACAACTTGTGCAAGCTTTGAATAAATAGCCCCTTTCCCTATTGCAGTTTTAAGTTGGGCTGTTATAAGATTTAGGGTTTTTCCCTTGATCATCACATAGATAGTAACTTTGTCCCCCCATTAAAAAGGCAAACTATGTGTCAAGCAATGTCCCAGATTAACAGTTTCATAAATATGTGAAGTAAATAGCAGTGCTGTGCTTTCCTTGATTGGTAGCCAATTAAAATGTTCTAAAAGTTGTCAATGGTGGGTTTGCTGGTTTGTAAGTAGGGCAGATCTGCATATTTAATGGACGTCTGTGTCTTGTGTGTGAGTACAAGAGTAGAAAGTTGATGGAATCCATATCCAAATTCAGTTTTGGAGATCAGTGCACTCCTTGCTACGGCATAAGCAGAGAGTAAGGATATGCAATATTTTGTAGCATAGCTTTAACAATGTTGTCCGTATGCTGTGTGAAAAATACTGAAGGATCTAAGGTTATCCCAGATCTGTCTTCTGACACAGTTGACAAAGAGTTGCCTTTTGTGACTTATCCAAAAGCCTGGAGTTTTGGGGAATGTTTGTATGGTTCCAAAGATGATATTGGAATTAAATAGATTGATCAGCATTCTGTTGCTTAGGTCCAGTTCCTCAGGATAGTGAAACTGCTGAACACTTTCTGCTGTATGTCAGGTGTATCTTTGCTGGATTTTAGATGAAGGTCATCAGCATACATGACTATATTAAGCTGAGAGAAATCCATGGTTAGGTCATTACCAAAGTGTTGAAAGTAGCAGGGACTCCAGGACCAACACATGGGTACACCTGCACCTGTTGTTCCTTGATATCAAAGGCAGTTATCTGAGTATACGTAAAGTGCCATTTTGCAAATAACTTTAGAACCATTTAATTGTCGTGGCACCAAAATAAAGTTTTCATCAGAGAAGGTTGTAATTTGGTTCAAATGCAATAGTTATATCAATGGGTAGGCCCCCAGTTTTGATCCCATTATATTAAGTATGGTGTCTGTGGCAGCTTGTAAAGCTGCCCTAGTGCTGAAAGAGTTGTGAAGACTATGCTGCTTATTGTAGAGGAGTCTGTGTTTTACTTGGCAGAATATCTGCTTGTAAATAAACTTTTCAGTTATTTTTGTTAAGGGGCATAAGTTGGCAATTGGTCTGTAATATTTGCATTAGTTTTTTATTATTATTATTATGTATGCTTAGGTAGAGGGATTGCAAAGGCATTCTTTAAAAGTGCAGAAAATATTCGTGGTAAGAGATTTTAGATCAGAGTCTGGAATCTAGCGATGGAAGGAGGCATGTGACTTGGAAAATTTTGCATCACAATTAGCATCTAATATAGGTAGTACTTTTTTTCTTTCTCAGAGATCTGCCTAAAATAGAAGATTGGAGTAAAAACTGACAGGGTATATAGTTGGGATACATCTATCTGAAATGACTGGGATGCATCTGTCATTGGAAGTAGAGTTTGAAAAAGGTGTGCGTGTGTTTGATTGTCTTGAATAGTTTCAGTCATGAAATATCGGTGTAACAACATTTTGGCAGTCTGCCATTACATTGAAGAAGTCTGCAATCTTGCCATTTACTAACTTCAGATTCTTCCAGAAGTGTTTTGGACTAACTGAAGAGCCTGTTGTCCTTTCATCAGAAATAAGGCATTTGCCACATTAGTTGCTGTTATGACTTTCCTTCTGAATTTCAGGTGTATGTCTTACACGTTTTGTGGTGTTTTCTGTACCTTCTAGGCTTTGTCCCTAGCTGTGAGCATTTTTTCTGTTCTGAGGAAAGCCAGGGGCATTTTTGCCATGTTGGTTTCCTGTATATTGAGGGAAAGGCTGTATCTTGCAAAGTGCTAAGTTTTTCAAGGAAATCGTTCAGTGCTAAATTAGGGTCAGTGTGACTGTATAAAGTACACCAGTCCATGTGTTAATAGGCATTACTTCCATGCATTTCTTTATTAGTGATGGTAAGGACAAAAGTGGTATTGTTTCCTTTTATTGGATTTGGTCAAGTAGACTCTGGCTGTTCTACGTTGTAGTATAAAAACATTTTATTTAGCAGGTAGGATGTTGTGGTAGGGACATTTATATTAGTCTCATGGTGTTATGCGTCACGTCTGCAGGAAAAATATGTAGAAGTCACTGAAGAATTGTTACTGAGGATAAGGGGGATCTTAGGCTTATGCATAGGTGTGAGTTGGCAGTGCTCTGTAATGCCAGGTTTGCTAGGATCCAGTTGAGATTTCATCATGGTTGCTTTCAGGCTAAGTTACCTTTTTAATAGTGATTGACAAGCTGTTACTGATTAGGAGTGTAATGCCTTCATCCTGCTTTTTGCCCAATCTGCTATCATTGATCTGAAGTAGTTGACTTCATTTGATCTTCAACCTGTGGGGTCTACGGATCCGAATAGGATCTGACACGGCCGCATAACCAGCATCTGATCTGAGCTCCAAGCTCCTCCCTATACCCATAATGCCCCCGTCTCCTTCCTCCCTTCAGATCTCGTTTGCCACTGAATAGCTAACCGTCTTGGTCTTGAGCTCAGAGTGTTTTTTCTGTGGTAAGTGATTTGAATTTTGAAAGTTCTTTCTTCTTTTTCTGTACTTTCCTATTTCCTCACCTCGTCTACCCGCTTTGGACATCGGTTTAGTAAAAAAAAAAAAAAAAAAAAAAAAATTGTGTCATCGTAGTCCCCCCCCCCCCCTTTGGCGATCCCACTCCTATCTTCTCTGTGAGTGTGTGTGTGTGTGTGTGTGTGTGTGTGTGTGTGTGTGTGTGTGTGTGTGTGTGTGTGTGTGTGTGTGCCTGTGTGTTTTCCTTCTAGGCAAGGAGTATGGCAGATATTCCCCCTAAGCTAGGTTTTAGGAAGTGCACAGAGTGTGGCCATAAGCTCTCTCCAGCCGATGTGTGTAGTTTGCTTGGGCGTGGCCCATTTGTTTACCCCCTGTCCTGTTTGCACAGGCTTCAACCCGCGGGCCCTTAAGGATAGGAGGGATAAGCTCATTCTGAAGGGCTTGCTTCCCTCATCAGGGACGGCTGTCCCTGCAACCCTGGCTTTGGCCTTTTCTACCACCACTTCTGCCTCTTCTCATTCCCAGACCTCTGGGACTCGAGCTCCCACCAAGAGGTCTGGGGAAGGAGAGAGGCACCATAAAAAAGAGAGACAGTGTAAACTGTCTGTGGACCATTCTGCGTCTGTGGGGTCTCCATCCACCCACGGCCAAAACCCCCACCAGGCCCAGTAACCGCCAGCTCCACTCTCCCAGGTTCTCCGCTGAGCCGGAGGTGTCTCGTTCTCCATTAAGGATGTCCCTTCATCGGCACTCCCGGCAGGTGTCAGTGGCTTCCTCCCGGTCTACCTGAAGTCTTAGAAAGGCAGAGATGGACAGGATGATGCAGAAGTTCATCCGCACCCAAATCCAGATGGGAGTCTTGCTGGGCTCCTCTCCCTCCAGAGTGGGGAGCTCGCAGACCTTTTTCACTCCAAAATCTCCTCCTCCGATCTGTCCTTCAGTTTCAGAGTCTTTGGATCTGAGGACTCTCAGGGTCGTGGGGTCGGCACCGATGGTACCCTGTACCTCGACGCTGGCCATTGCCTTGAGTGTGTCAGATTCAACCGGGTCCGGATCCAAGCTCTCAAAGCTGTAGCCTCGGCATCGCATCCGAGGGGGTTCTGTTGGCTCCGAGTTTGATCGCAGTTTTCCCCTCGGTATCTGGGCATGTGTAGTCTTGCCTCCGACTCCCCTGTCAGATCCGAGGGGAATGGATCCTATGGTGGTTTCTCAGGATGCCCGCTCCTCTTTGGCTTTAGACATGGTGGAGAGGGTTCTCTTGAGTTCATCGAGGCCCTTGACCATCTTGTCCTCAGACTCCGCCCCAACTTCCTCTGTTTTGGGTATGGCCATGACCGTCATGCTGTCTCAGGGACAGCCTATGCAGGATTTGCCTCAGGAAGCCCCCACGCGGGAACAAGAGGTTTGCGAGTTCCTTCCAGGGAGTCCCACTGAGGAGGTTCCTCTCCAACGGAAGTGCTAAAGGAGGCACTTGGACTCATCTCCGAGACTTCTTGACCGAAGGTACTGACTTGGTGGAAGGGGAAAGTTCCCCCTGATCACCCCCACGAGGATGTCTCCTTTGGAGACATCATGGAATTCCTTTGCCGGGGGGGGGGTCCACCCAAAAATCAACCCTGGATGAGTCGGTGTTCCTATAGGCATTGAGCACAGGCCCATCTATTTTCTGGGTGCCCCCTCCCACAGATCCGCTTGTGGAACTCATAACATCTCGGGCGTGGAAAGAACCGACCACTGTGAAGCCCATTCCTAGGTGTCCAGATAAAGTTCTAAGCCCCCCACCAGACAGGACTGGTTGGAGCAAGGGGTCCCCTGTAGATGCTATGGTGGTGGCTGCTGCCACAGAAAAAGAGCTCGCGCAGGAGAGCTCTACATTCCATCCACCTGACCAGGAGTCAAGGACCATGAACTGTCTAGGAAAGCGGGTGTACGCTTCAGGAACCTTTACCATAAGGGCGCTGAACTACATGGCACACGTCATTCGATTGTAGTGAGACCTAGTCAATGAGGTCGCTGAGTTGCTCCCAGAGTCCATGCCGGTGGAGGGCAAGAAGGTGTTCTCCACACGGATGGCCACTCTCAAAGCGGTGGCAAACAGGTCCATGCGTCTGCTCTCCCATGGCACGGAGGGAGCTGCCAGGGCAGCCAGTTTCAGCATTGCCATGAGGTGCCACACCTGGCTCCATCTCTGTCAATTCACGGAACACTTCAAGGTGTCATTTGCAAATGCCCCTTATGATGGTTCTTCCCTGTTTGGGAAAACAGTTCGTGACACATTGGTCCAGAGTGAGAAGAATGGGAAGACACTGTCTGCCGTCGGGATCCGCTTATCTGCCCCTCAAAGATCCTTTTCAAGGAGTCAGCGAGAGACAAAGAAGATGTGGTTCCAGAAGTCTCATTTCTCCCAGGACACTCAGGACTCACCTTCCCTCAGAGGCAGAGGGGGTTATGATAGACGCCGTCCAGGAGGCAGAAGGGGGTTTGAGAAACTTCGAGTCTCAAGGACCTTTCCCGGACAGACCCGCGCAGCAGCCCTGAGGGGCTGCCCAATTGATCGTCTCTGGAGGCAGTTGGGGGTCGCCTTTCGCTACACGCAGTGGCATGGGAGTCCGTAACATCAGAGCATTGGGTATTGCAAATTATATCCAGAGGTTATTCCATCCCCTTCACCGAACCACCTCTCCCACCAAAAAGCCTCAAAGATGTTCCACCCATGCAAAGGAAGGTAGCAGCAGTAGAAATGGACAAACTGCTAAGAAAAGCGAGTCATCCAACCCATCCCCCTAGACCAATCCAGATCGGGCATTTATTTCAGGTTCTTTTTAGTCCCAAAGAAAATGAGGGGACCTAAGACCCATTCTGGATCTATCCACCTTGAACCTGTCAGTAGCCAAGGATAAATTCTGGATGGTCACTCTTCACTCTATCCTGCCCTACCTGCAGGAGAAAGATTGGATGTGCTCGATCGACCTCCAGGATGCATACTATCATATCAAGATGGACAAGGCGCTCACGCAGTTTTCTTCACTTCCGGCTGGGAGCCAATCATTATCAGTTGAGAGCCCTCCCATTTGGTCTCACCACAGCCCCAAGGGTGTTCACCAATGTGATGGCAGTTGTAGCAGCTCAACTGAGGCTTCAGGGAATTCAGGTATTCCTTACCTGGACGATTGGCTCTTAGCTGCCCCCACGAAGCATCTACTTTGCCGAGCCAGGGATTATTTCCTATTATTAGCAAACAACTTGGGCATCGCCATCCAACATCAGCAAATCGTTGCGGATTCCTGTTCAGGTTCTAGAGTTCATTGGCTCTTAGGTTCATAGGTTCATAGGCTAGTACTAGGCTAACTGCCCTTGCGAGCCATTTCAAGCCTAGCCAGTTTATTCCCTGTGAGATTCAAACTCTGTACCTTGTGTTTGTAAGGCAAACACCTTAACCATTAGGCCACCCTCCCAACCCTAATCTTGGTTGGATACTATTCAAATGAAAGTTTACCTCACTCCAGAAAGGGTAGACAGTCTGAGAGTTCATGTTTCGTACATTCTCCAAGCTCAACTTCCTACAGCAGAGACAGTTCTGCGGGCACTGGGGTCCATGGCGGCCACAATCATACTTCACCCCTTGCTCGACTACACATGCGAATCCTTCAGTGGACACTAGCAGTCCAGTGGTCTCTACTACATCTTCCCCTATCCCATCCAGTCCGTATCTCTCAGGTCTGCAGGGACTCTCTTTGGTGGTGGATTCTTTCCCAGTTCTTGTCAGGGGACGCCCCTTTCTCCTGTCACTTCTCGAAGCCATGGTGACCACAGATGCTTCCCAGCTGGGGGGGGGCATTGCTTGGGAAGGACTGTCCAAGGCATGTGGTCCCCTTCTGAGACCAGTTTTGCATATCAGCGTCCTGGAGATGAGGGCTGTGCTTCTAGCGTTGGAAGCTCTCCATGCCCATCTTCCTCTAGGGACTATTGCGATCCAGACATACATGTCAGTCTGGTATATCAACAAACAAGGAGGAACCAGATCTTACCCCTTTTGTTGAGACGCCACGAGAGTGTGGGAATGGGCGAGTTCCACCGGCTGTTTTCTGGTGGCAACGTACATTCTGGGGCAGTCCACCATTCTAGCGGACAAGCTCAGCAGGACTATTCTGATGCCTTACGAATGGTCTGTGAATCCTTCAGTAGCAGAAGAGATCTTCCTCAAGTGGGGTTGGCCTTGCTGTGATCTCTTTGCATCTCCTTCCAAAGTGAAATGCAGCAAGTTCTTCACTCTGAACCCTCCTCAGGGGAAAATCCCCAGAGATGCACTGGTGCATGCCTGGCCTCCTGGTCTTCTTTATGCCTATATATCCTTTATACCCCCCCCCCCCCGTTACCTCTCATTTCAAAGTTCCTACAGAAAGCTTGCAGGCTGGGAAACACAGTAATCCTCATTGCACCATTCTGGCCTCGTCAAGTCTGGTTCCCCCTCCCTCTGGTCTCATCTAGTAGTTCCACCATGGATCTTGAATCTGTCTCCAGATCTCATCTTACACCCCTCAGGGATTCCTCACCCAGACGTGGACAGTCTGAAACTTCCGGGTTGGCTGCTCCAATTCCCTTGATTATTAGGACTCCCGGTTTATCCTCTCCGTTTAAAACCATTTTGGTGGCAGCTCACAAGTCTTTCACACAAAAAGTATATCGTAGCAAGTGGAAACGATTCTCTATATGGGCTTCTCAACAGGATTTGGATCCCTTTACAGCTTCAGTCTCAGCAGTATTAGAGTTTTTGGCAGGGATTTTCCGACAAGGTGCTAGTTCCTCTACGGTTAAAGTTCAACTGGCTGCTATTTCTAATTTTCATGTGGGGGAGAATGTCTTCACTAGCCTCTTCTAGACTTTGCAAGACCTTCCTTAAAGGTACCTTTCTTTTAAGGCTCCCGGTGAAGGATCCTACGCCTCCATGAGACCTCACTTTTGTATTGCAGGCTTTAGTCTCCCCTCCATTTGAGCCCGCAGCTTTGGTAGACTTGCAGTATCTCTCTTGGAAGGCTGCCTTGTTGGTTGCTGTTATGTCAGCCAGGAGAGTGTCGGAACTTCAAGCTTTGTCCATCAAAGTTCCTTACATAATTTTCCATAAGGACAGGGTTTCCCTGCGCACTGATTCATCCTTCCTGCCTAAAGTGGCATCAGAAGCCAACGTTAATCAAACTGTCAATCTTCCCGTCTTTCCTAATTTTCAGAACAAGGGTGAATATAAGTTACATTTGCTGGATGTACACAGACATTTGAGATTTTGTCTACACAGGACAAAATCCTTTTGCAAATCTGATCAGTTGTTTGTCTCGTACTCAAAACCCTTCATAGGAAAGCCAATTTCTAAAGTGACTATTGCTCGTTGGATCTGCCAGTGTATTATTTGAGCATATTCTGACAAAGGAATTTCCCCTCCGGGTCAAGTAAAGCGCATTCCACCAGGTCTATGGCCACTTCAGTGGCTTTTTGGTCCAGGGTGTCGCTGGATGATATCTGTTCTGCAGCTATTTGGTCCTCGTCTTATACCTTCATCTCACATTACAAATGTTATATCCAGGAATAGGGCATCTTTTGGCTCCACGGTGCTCTGGAATATCCTTCCATTAGGGCCACCCAGATGTTTGTAGCTGGGGACTCTGTCCCACATGTTGAAGATCAAATTAAGTCAGCTACTTCAGATAAGGAAGTTATGTACCCACCGTAATGTTCAATCTCAGTAGTTGTACTTTGTCTTCAACCATCCCTCCCTCCTTCCCCTGACCTTATCACTATGGTTCTGGCCTAGTATATGGGAGATGAACATTCTAGAGGCTTCTCTTGCTATGCTTGGTTCAGGAATTTGGGAGGGCCAGTAGTGGTAAGGTCCTGTTGGGTCGGGCTTATGTTATACTGAGCAGCAAACTCGATCTGAAGGGAGGAAGGAGACTGGGCATTATGGATAAGGGGAGGAGCTTGGATCAGATGCTGGTTATGCGGCCATGTCGGATCTGATTCGGATCCATAGACCTCTCAGGTTGAAGACAATGAAGTACAACTACTCAGATGGAACGTTATGGTGAGTACATAACTTTTTTATAGTACATTTGGTTTGAATTTGGATGGGCTATGAATGTCTTGTTATGCTTAATATATATGTGGCCTTTTGGTTTGCAGCCAAGTCTCTAATACTGTCCATTTGCTATTAGTACTGCTATTTTTTTAGATCTTTTGTATAGATCTTTTGTATTGCTGGAAGATGGATTTGAGATTGTTTTGTATAGTTTGAAGGGTGTATGTATTTGGAGTTGGGAGTGTTTGAGACTGTTATAGTTAGTTGATGGGACAGGGTTAGATTGAGTGCCCCTGCAAGCATTATTTTAGTGAGAAGGTAGTAAAGTTTGAATGGGGTATTCTTTATTGTATGGAATTTCAGGTAGTTTTGTATCAAGTTGCTAGCTATGCATTCCAAGTTTTTCTGTTTTTGAGGATTGTGACTCTGATCCTTACTTGAGATATCTTGTAAGATCACTATCCCATCATGTTGCAGTGGGAATCTCATAATTTGACCTTCATTTCTTTAAGATGCATCAACCTATAGGCTTTGGAATAGTATCACTTGCACACAATACTTTTCCTTGTTCTTTTTCTTTGGAATTTGAGCTTAGCCTCCAGTGAAGTATCTCCCAACACAAGTGAAGTTCTAGATGAGAGGTTTCACACACATGCATGCTTAGATCTAGGATTTACTTTCTTTTCCCTAAGAATTACACAAATGAATGTAGACTGTTTATTTAATCTCTGGTTTTTGCCTTTGGCTGGGGTTGTAACCCTAGTAGGCTTTTTACCCATTTTATTTATATGGGCAAAATGCACTCTTCTCAGCTTATGTAATGCAGCCCTTTTGGAGATGATGGCATCTATCACGGAGGCTCACCATTAGGTCTTAGGGCGAAAAGAAGCCCTCTTTCTCATCTGTTAAAGGCAAGGCCTCCTTCCTCTGAAGTTTTTGTCTTGAGCCCACCCCCATTTTGTGGACGATGTCCAGTATTGGAATCTTTTCATCCTATGTATGCTTTTTTTATTGCTGAGTTTTACACCCTGCAGTCTAAATGTGTTCAGGTGTCAAATAATTTTTTTGGGCTATTAGACTTTTGTTCAGGTGTCATATAATTTTTTTGGGCTATTAGACTTTTGGATATGAGCGCGGTGGTGGTGCTGCGTTAGCGTTGTCGCCTCACAGTAAGACTCTGTTCAGTTCGAATCTCAGCTAGAGCGTCTTCTGCGTGTAGACATGCATGAATGGGTGTACCTTCGTTGAAGGTTGTGCGTCAGGGCTGGTAACTCGGCACATAAAAATCAACTACCAATCATTAGCAGACCGCAGTTCCGCTGTGGCGACCCCTAACCGGGAAAAGCCGAAGGACACACACAGACTTTTGGATATGACCATACTGCTCAACCTCTTAATGTAAAAATCTGGACAAAGCAACAAATAATGGGGGGACAAAGGCACAAAAATAGGGCCACTTTTTCAATATTGCTCTCACAAGCTTAGAAAGTTGATAGAATAACCGGTTTTGTGTTACCATTAATTATCTGAAGGAAATGAAGACTGAAGCTGACATATCTGGCTTTATTTTCTGACTTAAGTCCTCAATGATTTCTTAGTGGTATGCCAATAAACTACAGTTTTATGCAAAACAGACAAAAATCTGTGCACTCTGAAAATCCAGACAGCTGCGAGGTATGGATATGGCTGATGTCTCCTCTGCCTTCATCCTACCTGGTCTAGAACATTACACTTGTGCAAATACTGTTCTTTTGTAAATTTTGTTGGCTGTTTTTGTGGACGGAGCTTTCCATTTATATGGCTTTCAAATCCTTTGTAATTGTTACACAGGTTCCCATTCTCAAATTTCTCTTCTACTTTCCGTTTGTATATGGCTGTGTTTATGTGCTCTTTTCTTTCAGGATAGTGTACTCCTATTGCCTTGGATTTTCTACGTTGCCATATTTGAATCCTTTACATTTCATCCTTTGGTCCTTAGGAAGGACAGAGTGTTGTCCTTACAGTAGTTGGCACTTCAGACTTCCAGATTTTGCCTTTGTCATGAAGGTAGAGGTGCCTGAGGGAACTTTTCACACTTCTTTTCTTCCTCTCACATTTATTCCCGTTACCCCTTTTTTGTAGAATTAATGGTTATCCCCAGGATGACTGTGCTTCTGTCAGTCTGTTGGATCACATATTGACCAATGCACTTTAATTGACTATTGGATTACATGATTCTCTTTAGCTGAATATATTTTCCTGTTACTGGCTTTGCACTTAGCCAATATGAGCTTGAATGCAAAGTTATGTTCCCATCTTGCTCGTGTAATGTTTTTACCTTAATACTTCTTAGTTATTCTCTGCTGAATTTCTGGATTCCTCTTCATTATTGAAGACCCCTTTTGTTGCATTAAGACTTAGGCTGGTTCCATTTGTTAGTCTTTTGTAGGATTTATTTATGATAGCTTTTTATTTTTTCTATGCAAGTGTACTAGATCTCTCACTGTTGATAAGGTTCTCTGTTGCTGGCCTTGCACCTCACCTTACATCAGGCTAAGACTTCCTGAGACCTGACCTCATACTACTTTTAGGCTGTGCATCTGTGTTGCATGAACTCAAAGACCACAAGTTTTTGCTTTAACCTTTCCTGCTCTTCATTCAGGGATACTATGTATTACCCTGATAACCGCATTGCTTGCAGTTATGTTACTTTGAATTGGCTCCAGATCTTTTGGTCCTTTCTTGTCATATTTTAGAGAAAGTGTTTGTCTTCCTTTTTCTGTGAAACATTTATGGATCAGATTTGTGTAGCTCAGCTCCCTCTAGAGATGCTCTATTTTAAGATAACCTTTGCTGTGATATACCCAGCAAGCTTGGGATTGTCCTGTAGAGGTGAAGGAAGATGGGCCAGGCGTATCACATATGTTATGTACTTTACATAGCAATATATTTGGAGGACCAGGCTCATCTTTCTTTCTAACTCAACTCTCCTTTTGTCCTCCCTTGCCAATTTTGGTAGATGTTTTGAAGTTGCCCCAGAGTGCTTTTATATCCTTGTTTGTTTTGTTCTTTTCTTGTGCTCCACCTTTCCGGAGAGGGGCCCTTCCTGCACAGAATTGTAGGACAGAAGAGGAGTCAGGTGCCAAGCTGTCTGGCTCGTGTCAACATAGAGTTCTAGATGTCAGGGAAGATGGACCTGGTTTTATACATCTTTTGTAATGGTAAGTACATAACTTTTTATCTGATGTTGTCATTTTCATTCTTCCTTGACCTGTGGGTTTCAGATCCAACCTTGGCTCTGACTCTGCCCCATTCAAAAGCTTAGGCTCTGAAGTTCAACCTCCTCTTCTACCAATAATGCCTCACCCCCTCCCCTCTTTGTTACATCAGATCTTGTGTGCCGCTCTTAGGAGAAGCATCGTGGTCTGGTAGAGCAATTTGAGAGAAAACTTTTTGTCAGTGCTAAGCTAAGTGGGTTTTTCTATTCGTATATATATATATATATATATATATATATATATATATATATATATATATATATATATAAATGCTAGTTTAGTTGTTTTGCATCCACTGGAGCATTCTTGGTGGGAATTGTTTTTTCTTCCCCTTTCCCTCTCTCCTTTTCTCTTGTTGTTTCACTAGAGTTGTGGGATGTCTGAGAAACCTTTGGGTTTCAAAAAATGCACTTCTTGTGGTGCAAGATTCCTTTATCTGATGCTTACAGGGAGTGCATATATTGTCTCAACCCTGCTCAGTTTGAAGCTTCCTGTTCCATCTGCGAGGGATTTCATCAAAGGGTGCTGGCCGACAGGAGAAACAAACTTATTTTGAAAGGCCTTTTACCTCCTTTGGCCCTGTCTGCAGGTTCTTATTCTTCAGGGGCTCAACCCCCTTCCAAAAAACACAGAGAAGACAGGGAACACAGAAAATGTTCCCCGGGGAAATCTGCTTTCTCGTCTTTGTGTGAGCCTACAGCCAAGGCTCCTAAGGCATCGGATCCCAGACACTCTGATCCGAGTAAGTCCGTCCAATCCTCTCCTAGGGCCCGAGCTTCTTTGCCTTTGGAGCTTCCTCCTCCTACCACAGGCTCACCTCATAAGGAGAGGTCTCAGAGGATTTTGTCCTGGCCACCTTCCACAACATCTTCTGTCAGGTCTTCCCACAGCCTTGTGGAATCAGAGGTGGACAGATTGAAGAGGCAGTTCCTTCGGACGTATATCCAGATGGGGGTCTTACCAGCCCCATCCCATACTGGGACTGTTGGGAGCTGGTCACCCTTTAGACCTTTAGCTCCTTCTCCTGTCCAGTCTGCTGCTTTGGAGACATCTGATCGGAATGCCCCAAGAGCAGAGGTGACGGAACCGATAGTGGATCCACAGCACTTTCCCTGACTCGCTTGGTCCCAACTATGTCGGGACAGAGTGGCTGTCAGAGCCGAAGTCTAGATGTTGGCTCCAAGGGGGTTGACCTTGACTCTGAAGTTTTCAGAGCCGTTGCTTCCCCCTTGGAGCATCTGTGTTTGACGGCTCAGCCCTGGCTTCCCTGTCAGAGTGGAGGGCTGGCGGAGTTGAAGGATCCTCTGTCCCGGTAGTTTAAGTTCCAGGAGGATGGTCTTTGGCTTCTCCAGCCTATTTTGCTTTCAAGGTGATGGAGAGGGTCCTCTCCATGCCCAGGAGATCCTCGGCTCCTACCTTTTCAAATCCACTTCTCACCCCCTTGGAGATTCATACCTCACCACTGCCTGCCTCGGGACAGCCAACCCAGCAAAGCATGCAACTACTTCCACCTTTGGAACCCCAGATCTTTTCCAACATCTCCCCGGAGTACCCCACTGGGGAGATGCAAAAGGAGGCACTTGGATTCTCCAGAGGAATCTGTCAAAGGAGACGCCGATTTCGAGGAAGGGGAAATGTCCCACAGATCTCCACCTGAGGATGTCTCCTTTGGAGATGTCTTGGAAATCCTGTGCCACAGAGGTGGATGTTATTCCCCAAACCCTATCCCGGAGGAAATAGTGTTCTTGGAGGCTTTTGGGTCCAGCCTGTCTACATCTTGGGTGGCCCCCTCCCCTTACTGATACACCCGTCAACCTAGATCTGGACACAGTAGAACCTATCCCCAAGCACGCAGACAAAATCCTCGGTGCTCCCCCGACATACCCCATTGGACTAAAGGAATCCCGGTAGATGCCGTGGTTGTGGCAGCCACCAAAGAGGAGCTGACCCAAGAAAGCTCCTCTGTCCATTCCCCTAACAGGGAGTCAAGGGCTATGGGCCAATTCGGTAAGAGTTTGCACCTAGTCTACCTTCACATTATGAGCCTTAAACTACTGTTCCCATTTTACTAGGCTACAGAGGGATTTAATCAAAGAACTCTCGAGCTCAGTTCCAGAGTCAATGTCTGATGATGAGAGGAAATCCTTCTCCTCCAGAGTGGCCACTCTACATTCAATTTCCAGTGCACCCATGAGGTTAATCTTCCATGTGGCATACGGTACCTCAAGGGCAGCCAATTCCAGCATTGCCATTAGGCGCCATGCCTGGATGCAGCTGTGTGACTTTGCAGAAACTTTCAAGGCATCTTTCATCAATGCCCTTTCTGACAGATCATCTTTGTTTGGGCCCACAGTTAGACACTCTTCCATAGAGAGATAGATGGAAAAACTCTATCTGCCATCAGAGTCCATCCCCCCCCCCCCCCCCCACAAAGATCCTTTTCCAGGAATCAGCAGAGGGGGTACTTTGGTTTAAAAAAATCTTAGGGTCCTTTTCAGGAGACTCTGAGAGAATATTCCCCAGAGACAGTGGAAGAAACAGTTACAATGGTAGATGCCACCCACAGGGCAGAGGGGTCCACATAATCAAGGGTCTCCGGATTCTTTCTCGGACAGGTCCTTTCAGTGCTCCTGAAAGGTGGGCGATTATCCTTACACCCAGAAGCCTGGCTAGCCATCACAAAAGATCGGTGTGTGCAAAGGATGGTATGCAGAGGATATTACATTCCCTTTCCAAAACTCCTTGAACCAAAAACTTCTCTCTCAGATGTTCCACCCAGTCAGAGAAGGCCAACAGAGTGCTGCTCCAAAAAAAGAGTCATCCAGAAGTTTCCACCAAATCAAATTGAATCAGGCATTTACTCAAGATTCTTTTTAGTACCAAAAAAGGCAGGGGACCTTGGGCCCATCTTGGATCTGACATTCCTGAACAAGTCGGTAAAAAACACAACGTTCAGGATGGTCACAGATCCAGTCCATTCTTCCTCTTTTGGAAATGGATGACAGGATGTGCTCAGTAGACCTGAAGGATGCAGAGTACCACATCAAGATAGACAGGTGCTCCAGAAGGTATATACTCTTCTGGCTGGGAGCCAGTCATTTTCAGTTCAGAGCGCTTCCCATTGATCTCATAACAGCCCCCAGGGTGTTCACAAAATGCATGGCATTAGTTGCATCTCATGTCAGACTGCAAGGATTCCACGTTTTTCTGTATCTAGACAACTGGCTCCTAACTACTGCAACTAGGCATCTACTCGTCCGAACCAGGGACCGTCTGTTACAACTAGCTCCTGCCTTAGGCATAGTGATTAACATGAAAAAGTCTCCGCTTCAGCTAGTTCAGAGCATAGATTTCATAGGAGCTGATTTGGATACGACCAAGACCTTGGCCTTCCTTACTCTGGACAGGATTTCAAACCTAAGACTACATGTCAGACAGATTTTGGCAATCCTAGTTCCTCCAGCCAAACTAGTACTCAGGGCCCTGGGTTCCATGGCTGCCACCATAACTCTGTTGCCAACAACATGCCTACACATGAGATCAACAATAAAACATGAACAAATGCGATTAAAACTTAGCAAGGAATATTTTAGAAGACTTAAATTAATCCTGAAAACCAGACTGACATCTAGGAATAAAATTCAAGATATAAACCTATCTTCCTGTCCTAACTTACAGTTTTGGAATGATTGACTGGCCCCAAAACATGTTGGATAGATTAGACAGGAAAACAAAAAGGATGTTTCATGCTCACCAAATGACTTATAAAAATCATTGCATACCAAGATTATATATTCCCCATTCCGAAGGAGGGAAGGGCCTCCTTGAAATTGATTACATGTATAGATCTTGCAGTTGTGGAACTGCACACATATCTGCTGACCTCACAAGACCCAAACATAGGGAAAGTTTTGAAACATGAGGAGAATAAATCTAAGATGACTTTCCTGCTTAGTCTGGCAGAAGCATATCTGCATCAAACAGCAATGGAAATCAAACCAGAAGTAGATAAAAATCAAGCAACAACTGAATGTGCCAAAAAACTAAAGAATATTAGGTGAAGGACCAAATGAGATGGCAAGACATGTGGAAAATGCATAAATATAGTTGCAAGTATAGAAAACTTCTGGAACAACCTCGTGTTGATCAGGGTCGAACACAGGAATGGTTAAGGAGAGGCAATTTCAAACCAAAAGATGACAGCTCGATATTGGTGGCCTAAGATAGTGGGCTATGTGCACATTGGTTTACAAAGTCCACTGAACATGTGGGAGAAACGGACAAATGTAGATTTAGTAAAACAGAACTGGAAACAGTTGCACATCTTGTCGCTGGTTGTGGCATAATAATGGCAGAAAGATTGTATACTGAAAGGCACAATAATGTGGCAAGGCTGTTGCACTGGGGATTGTGCAAACATTATGGTGTTGAAGTGGCTGAAAAACACTGGAAACATGAACCACAAAGCATCATAGAAAATGATGAAGTCTACCCATTACCAACAGTTCAAAAGATAGATGTGAGAAAACCAGATATAGTGATCCATGAAAAGAAGACAAATGTAGCACTGATCATTGAAATCGCTACACCCAGTGACTATAGTGTCTTGCGTACAGAGGCACAAAGTCATAAAATATCAAGATTTGCAGGCAGACATGAGAGCAATGTGGAAGAAAGATAACCAGACCGTTCCAGTAGTAGTAGGAGCAACAGATCTTATAAAAAAGAATCTACAGTCGTATTTAGATATGTTACCAATACATGTAACTCCATACAAATTGCAGAAGGAGTCCTTACTGGCTGCATTGCAGGTGCTGTGAAGAGCACTTTTGGCTGACATCAAAGATTGATACAACACTAATTTCATGAACTTTAATCATACTTTGACTTAGGAATGGAGTCCATTCCCGTCATGGTATTAGAAACCCAAATGATTTACAGAAATTAAGAGAAAGAATTTTATAGAGAATTGGGATACAAGGTAAAATGAATTAAAAGACCACCAAACAAAGAAGAAATAGATACATTTTGGAGAAGTATTTCTGAAGATCCTGTGGGACATAACAAAGAAGCTAAATGGATAGAAATAGTAAAAGAAAGAATAAGAATTTCAAGTGTACAGGATATGAAATGGGATGAAGTAACAGCCAGAGAGAGTGAAATAAAGTTAAGAAAAGCCTCTAAGTGGAAAACCCCAGGTGCATATGCAGTACCTAACTTCTGGCTAAAAGTATTAACATCTTTGCACAAATATTTAGCCATGAGTAAGAACTATTTATATGCACACCCTGAACAGATACCAGCCTGGCTAACAACAGGAAAAACAGTGTTCCCACTTGAGTGAACCTGCAAGCTACCCTAAAAATTATAGACCAGTAAATTGCTTTCCAACGATGTATAAATTATACACTGGAATTGATGCCTACAGAGTTTATAGTCATTGCAAAGAAAACTCAATTATGGCAATAGAACCAAAGGGTAATAAAAGAAAGTTATATGGAACAAAGGATCATGTGTTGTTAAAGTCATAGTGGAGAACTGTAAAAAAGGGGAAGAATCTAAGTATGGCATAGATAGACTACAAAAAAGCATTTGACAGTATCCCACATTCATGGATAACAGTGTTTAAAACAGTGTTTAAAAATGTATAAGATACATCATACACTGATAAACTACATCACAGTCACCATGAAACATTGGCAAACCAGTCTGCAGTTTAAGTCATGATAAAGGACAAATTATTATTCCAGGGATAAAAATCCAAAGGGGGATATTACAGCGTGACTCTGTCACCACTGCTGTTTTGCCTTGCCCTTACCCCATTAATCTCTCTGCTTAACAGTCTAGGTCATGAATATAATTTGACTCCCAGAAAGCAAAAAAACTGTAAAAACTTCTCATCTTTTCTTTAATGATGATTTAAAACTGTACATCTCCTCAGATGAGGAACTGAAAACACAACTGCAAGTAGTAAAAACTTTTTCAGATGATATAAGAATATCACTGGTCTTGATAAATGTGTAAAAGCAACCTTTAAAGCAGGAAAGTTGCAATACCAAGAAAACATCAGTTTGGGACAAGAATGTGATAGAAAAGAACTTGAGCAAGAGGGAGTGTGTAAATATTTGGAAATTGTTGAAGGATCAACAACAAAATGTGAACAAATGTGAATAAAACTCAGTAAGGAATATTTTAGAAGACTTAAATGAATCCTGAAAACAGCGTTGACATTTAAGAACAAAGTTCAAGCTATAAACCAGTTTGCTCTTCCTGTCCTAACTTAGTTTTGTAGTGATTGACTGGCCCCAAAACGTGTTGGATAGATTAGACAGGAAAACAAGAAGGATGCTTCATGCTCATCAAATGATTTAGAAAAATCAGTGCACATCAAGTTTATATATCCCCCGTTCCGAAGGAAGGATGGGCCTCCTTGAAATTGATTACTTGTATAGATCTGCAATCATGGGACTGCATACATATCTGCTGACCTCACAAGATGCAAACATAGTGAAAGTTTTGAAACATGAGGAGAATAAATCTAAGACTACTTCCCTTCTTAGTCTAGCAGAAGCATGTCCGCATCAAGCGGGAATGGAAATCAAACCAGAAGTAGATAAAATTGGATCTACTTTAGGACCTCGAAAGCTTAATAGCTCGAATGCATATGGATCAGACCATATGTGTCAAACTATTAAACGATCGAAGTCCACAAAAAAAAAAAACATACACAAAAAAATGTTTAAACTAGTATAGGCAGGGGGGCAAGCCCCTCTGCATCCCCCACACCCCCCGCTACTTAATAGCTAGATCTATCAGACGTTCATCCCAAGTCCAAAGCATTCTGATCTCCTTTCACAAATCTTTGACTAGAAGAATTTACAAGAGCAAATGGAAAAGATTTTCTATTTGGGCTAAACAGCAGAAATTGGATCCTTTCACCGCACCTGTTCCAACAGTACTAGATTTCCTTGTTCTTATTTTCCACAAGGGGGCCAGTCATTCCACTGTAAAAGTACAGTTGGCAGCCATTTTGAATTTTCATATAATGGAGAATGCATCATCTGTGGGCTCATCAAAATTGTGCAAGGCTTTTCTTAGAGGGACTTTCCTTCTTCGTAGTCCTGTTAAAGGTCCAACATCTCCTTGGGCTCTAACTATGATTTTACAGGCTCTGGTTCATCCTCCTTTTGAATCTTCAGCCAAAGTAGATTTGAAATTCTTATCATGGAAGACTGTTTTTCTGGTTGCTATCACTTCTGCAAGAAGAGTATCTGAATTGCAAGCTCTGTCCTCTAAATACCCTTACTTAATTTTTCACCAGGACAGAGTGGAATTACATATACTAATCCATCCTTTCTACCCAAAGTTGAGACTGAGAACAATATAAACCAATCTATCGACTTACTGGTGTTTTTTTTTCTAATTTCTAAAACAAAGGGGAATACACTGATCTGCTGAATGTTCACAGACAGTTGCGTTTTTATCTAGACAGAACTAAATCTTTCAGAAAATCTAACCAGCTTTTCATATATTTTTTGGATGCTAAAAAAGATAAACCAGTTGCCAAGACCACCTTAGCTAAATCATTAAGAGACTGCATTTTGTTTATGAATGTAAAAGTGTTTCTTTACCTCAGCGAGTCAAAGCTTGTTTTACTAGATCAATGGCAGTTTCTCAAGCTTTTTGGGCTAAAGGTTCAATTGATGATATTTGTTCAGCTGCCTGGTAGTCTAATTCTCGCATCTTCATTTCCCACTAGAAACTGGACATTGTGTCTAGAAATAGAGCTGCTTTTGGTTCTGCAGTGCATATCCTTGCATGAAAGCCACCCAAGGTTATTGTAGCTGAAGACTCTGTCCCACAGGTCAAGAAAGAATGAAAGTGACATAATCAGATAAAGAAGTTATGTACTTACCATAATGTTCTGTCTGTGTTGTCCTTTTTCATTCTTCCTTGATCTTCCCTCCCTCTTTCCCCCTGTCCCTTTGTGAATGACTTAACAAATATGCTTGTAGGAACCTCTGCTGCTTATTGAGCTATTGCTAACTTTCGGAACTGATGTACATTGCATATATTATTGTATAATTGGTAACATGGTAGCAGCAAACTTGATCTAAGGTAACCAAGGGGAGTGAGGCATTATGGGTAGGGGAGGAGCTCGAGCTTTGGAGCCTCAGCTTTTGAAAGCTGCTGCCTCAGATCCAAGGTTGGATCCGAAACCCACAGGTCAAAGAAGAACGAAAAAGGGCAACACAGATGGAATGTCATAGTAAGGACATAACTGTGTTTTACAGCTTGTACCGCGAAGAACTTAACCATTCAGCATTCTGAATACCATGTCTTCATTTATAAGCAATGGGTAATATTCCCTGTAAGCTACTTTATTCAGAGTTTGCTGATCTAAATCTTTGTCCTTTTTCATTACAATGGCCATTCTGTTGGTTCTAGATGGTTCCTAATGACACCTAAGTTTTCCATTTTCTTTAGTCCCTGTTCATTTCTTGTATGGTACAAATACTTTTCTGTATGTGTTGTTCTCCTGACAAAATTCCTAGTCCTGGTAGTAAGTCTACATAGTGTATGCAGCATATTGTTTTTTTTCCGTACAATAACAGAGAGTGATTCATTCTGATGACTTCATTCATTTCCTTTATATTGTGCAATTAATATTTTAATCATTCAGAGTTTCTCATAAAACCACACAACCTGAAATGTTAGGAGATTCACCCAAGTGCCAGTTTTTATGAAAAGAACTTACATTTTCCAGATTTCTACTTTGGCCAGTAGTTTTTGGCCTGATGGTGCCAGCTGCTGTTCAGCATACTGTAACAGTTCATACTTTGCTCTCTTCAGAACCATTTAACCATACCCATTATTTTCAGGCAAAATATTGTGCTTTACACCTGTGTCTAGTTTAAATTGTGCATTCTGTGTATTAATTGTCAGCTGAGAGTTTTTTCTACAGTCAGCTTTGCAGTTCTGCATTAGTGCTTCAAGTGCATTTTCAAATTTCTGAATATCTAAGCTTTTCACTCAACAGATGAGCACTGGTGGTACTTTTTTCAGCAACACAAACATTTTTTTATATAAAACTACCTTAACTCTTTGCAGAAAAGTAGATATAATACCATCAATGTCATCCAGCCAAGCTCCCAAAAAAATGAAAAGTGCCCATGATTCATAATGACTGGCATTTTTTTTTTAACTGCCATCACATGACAGACTTACACATCATCTTAAGAATGCTAAATTATGAAATTCAACAATTTTAACTTGCATTGCTCGCATTCCTTCCTGTTTACTCTATATTGAAAACTCTCCCATAAGATACTAAACAGAATCTCCTTCAGAAGCTCAATGAGTCATGTGCCCTAGGTGTAAATTTGTAGTTTACTTGGAAAGCCACACCTATCAACTGAGTCCCTTCTCGTATTTCCAAGCCTTTATCAGCTCACAGGCAATCATTGCTTGACCATTTGTTTTAAGATAACTTCTACATTGTATTACACTATGTCCCCAACCCCCTCCATCCACCACTTATTATTTTTTCTGTTATTTCATAACACATCAATAAACTAATTATAACATCGAGTATTTCAGCAGCGATACATTTTTATATATAGCAAACCCATTTCTTTATAGAACAAATTTTGTCAACTCCCAAGCAGCTAATACTTATTTCTTGCATTATACAACTGTGTGCAATAACATTCGGGATAGGTTTTATCCCATAGAACGTTAAGTGGCACAGACATTAAGTGAACACCTTATACTTTGTGCTTCATTTAATATCCATTTGCATAATGGCCAATCACATGGGACATAAATGCAGTCAGACTTTGTATGGAAGGACGTAAAGTAGTGCACACCTGTGTGTGTGTGTGTGTGTGTGTGTGTGTGTGTGTGTGTGTGTGTGTGTGTGTGTGTGTGTGTGTGTGTGTGTGCCCTGTTAATGAATAACCTAATAATAGGCAGTCAGGAAAAGAAGACAGTGCACTCACTCACAATCTTTTAGTTACTAATTATGTATTATAATACTAAACCTTGAATCTTTTTTTTTTTTTTTACGTTTATTAAATCAGTATTGCAACAGTGACATATGAGTGCACATAACACTGATAGAAAAGAAAAATACTGTTGTTTCTCATAGTTTTTCATGTAGTCTGTATACTGTTAATAGTTATCATTCATTCACTGCAACATTAAATGAATTGCTCAATTCCTGCCATCCCATAAGCCCGACTCCTCCTCATGAACATTATTCTACATGTATTGGTCTTACCAATTCCATTTATTTATATGTAATTTCCTCATTTACTTTTCTAAAGATCCCCCCTCCACTTCTTTTAGTTCATTTGATTTAGATTTTAATTTCCATTTTCTAGTACTTGCTTTTTTTGGTAACAAATAACATTAAACTTAGTAAGGTATTAGTATGTCTATGCCATTTAAATTATGTCCTAGCTCACGGGTTCCCAAAGTGTGCGCCGCGGCTTCCTCACAGGGGTGTCACGAACTAATAAGCTTAGCTGCAAAATAAACCATTGCAGTGCTGCATCTGCATGAGTAACTTCAGCAAGAGTGACTACCTCGCCACGCACATCCTGCGGCAGAAAGAGAAAAGAAGCTCTGTCGCCTCGGCCAGTACCTCATCAAGAGCTGCAGCCTCAGCTGAGCACCCAGTGGAAGATGGGGGCGTGGCAATGTAACGCTGTCACAGACATAATATAATTATTGAGAATAAACTAATAAATAAAGGAAAACTGTCCGCTTTTTAATGGTGCACACCTTGGAAAGGATAGGTGAAGTTCAGTAAAACACCATTTAGGCTTTACTTAACTAACCTAACCAATCAAAAACATATGGGGATGGGGAGCAGTACAGAAGGTGGGTGATTAAGGAAAATTTCCATACGGATAGTGATTCTTAGTGCTATGAGTTTATTGCTACAAGACCACCTACAACCTAATGTAACTGAAAATAACGGCCACTGATCCCACCATACTGACATACCTCAGCCTGTATGACAAGCATCAGTAGACGTCAACCAACACCATTCGGATGCATTTAGAGGGGGGGTTTCAAATACATTAGTATTCTGTTCATTTTCTCTTCTGTACTCTAGGATAGTTTGGCTGTCCATTTAATTTGTATAGTAAATATTAATAAAATTCACGGTGTATTTCTTATCTGGAAACTTAACTATAACATTTTGTTTTATAGCAAAAATTCTCCCCACACTTTTTGCAAAGTGGATCAGAAGCACCTCCATGTAGTGCATGCCATGTGGTTGTAAACATGGTTTGTGTTTTGGATGCAAGTTCCTTTACGTTACCAGTACAAGTTTTTGTTGAGATGGGTGAAACTTTGCCTGTTAGTGATCCTAAAAAGTTTATATGCTCTTTTGACGGATGTGGTGTTCCTTTAATAAGCATTGGAAACTGAAAGTTCATCTCTGTAAACACACAGAGGAGGTAAGTCAGCTAATAAAGTTCCAAATAAGTAGCAGGAGCAACGGGTTTCATAAAGAGTTTATAGTCATGTCTGGGTATGCTACCTATGAATGATTAGCTGAAGGTTTTTTTCGAGGTCTGCAGTAAGGCGTGTACTAGTAACAGGAAGAAAACTTGCTGTTTAGGGCTGGAGAAAGTGGGAGTGGCTTAAGTCCTAATCAGTACAGTTGGGACAAACGGGAGAAAGTAATGTGATTTATTCTTTTTAGGCCGTCTTAAACACAGTTCATATATAAATAGCTATCAGTATCGCGTGATCTTAGTACTGAGTTCGTTTTCAGAGATTGTATCAACTGAATATTGTTGTGATATTAAGTCAAGTGAAGTTTTTGAAGTATTTCTTCTCCTATCCATGTATGTTTAAAAATGGATCATTTTTGTAAACAGTAATAAGCGTTGTGAGAGTGAAAATAAAGAGGGCACACCATCAGCCAGTGGCAACAATGTGAAGAAGCACAAATATAGAAAATATGACAATTATTTGGACTTTGATTTTACGTCAACAGAAGTCAGTGATGAAGAGAGGCAGCAGTGTGTACTGTATATGAAAGTTTTGGCACCAGAGTGCATGCCAACAAGCAAGTTGAAACGCCATTTAGAAACCATTCATCCCAGCATGGTTAGTAAATCTCGTGACTACTTTACCAGGAAGTTAAGAGTTAAATCAACAAAAAGGTAGTCTTTATAAGCAGACATCAATACCAAGCAATGCTTTGCTAGCATCTTACAAGGTGGCACATTGAATCGCAAAATGTAAGAAGCCTCATACCATTGCAGAAGAACTCATTCTACTGGCTGGTGTAGATATGGTGAACATTATGATCGGTGAGTCTGCTGGGAAGCTGCTTTCAAAAGTGCCTTTGTCCAATAACACCATCAGTCGCAGAATACAGCACATAGCGGAGGACCTCAATGATCAATTAATTAAAAAAATAAAAGGGAAGGAATTTGAGTTGCAGCTGGATGAGGCCACAGATGATAATAGTGACACTCACTTGGTTTGCTATGAATGGTTTATAGATTGTGATAACATTGTGGAAGACCTTCTCTTTTATAAAAGTATCACTGCTACTGCTAAGGCTCAAGACTTGTTTGAGATCCTTGATATTTTTATATCCAAAAATAGTTTGGAGTGGACTAAGTGCGTTGCTGTCTGTACTGATGGTACTCGTTCTATGTCTGGCTGTTATGGAGGATTGCAGGCACTTATTCAAAGCAAAGCCCCTGATGCAATTTATTCACAGGGAAGCACTCGCATCAAAATATCAGAGTCTTACATTGAACCAGGTCTTATAATATGTAGTGAATGTAGTAAACTTTATAAAAACTCAGCCATTGAAGGCATGGTTTTTCAAAAAACTGTAAGGATTATGGGATCAGAGCACACGTTTTTGTTGTACTGCAGCACTTGGCGATTGCTCTGTCGTGGTAACGTTTTGTCTCGTACGTTTGAACTGCGACAGGAAATTTATATTTTTCTTAAAGAGGAAGACCACAAGTATACCGAAAATTTTGTGAATGAAGATTTTTTGGTAAAACTAGCATAATTAAGTGATATTTTTTGAAAAGCTGAATGCTCTGAATGTCTCCCTGCAGGGAAGAAACATGCACCTTTTTAAGTCAATTGAGAAAATTTCAGCTTTTATAAAAAAAAAAAACTAAAACTATGGAAAAGAAAAATGAATGAAGACTGAGGCAAAGAATGTTTCCCCTTGTTGCAACAGTTTTTGACTTCCAATGGACTTGATTTTTCTCGAGGTATGAAATCCATTTTTGAAGGAGACTTATCACAGCTTATCACTTGGTTTGGTAAATATTTTCAAAATTATATCTATACATTTGCATGGATTCAAGATCCATTTAATGCCAGTGTGCTCCATCTGAATTTACTGCTGCAGAAGAAGAAAATCTTATTGAGTTGTCTTGTGACAATACGTTGAAAACAAAATTTAGCAGCATGGAATTAAATGAATTTTGGATATCTGTAAAAGATGAATATCCTCTGCTGAGTGGTAAAGCTCAGAGAATTTTAATTCCATTTGTGACGACTTTGTGTGAAGCTGGGTTTTTGGCGGTCGCTGTGATAAAAACTAAGTATCGAGCGAAAATCAGTGTGGAGAAGGAAATGAGAGTGGCTGTTTCCAGTTTGACTCCAAGATTTGAGAAAATATGCAGTGATCAACAGGCTCATCCATCCCACTAATTATAATTAGTTTAATTTTTTCAATTACATTTTGTTTGTGATCTTAAATACCTGTATTATTAATTTGTTCAATTACAATTACATTTTTTGTGATTTTTCAATACGTGTGTTTATTTTTACCTAACTAACCCTTTTAATTAAAAAAAAAATTAGCTATTTCGCGAATTATACTTGTTGATTCAGCAAGGGAGCCAAGAATCGAAAAAGTTTGGGAACCACTATCCTAGCTGAAAATAATAATTTTCTTTGTTACAAGCATTTGCTCCCCCCATTACTTCTGTAGTAAGTTTTCTTAAATCTGCCAACTTGTTACAGTTCTAAAAAGTACATTCCCAATTACACCTGTCTTTCACATCACATCTCCAGCATTTGTTGTCTAACTGGGGAAAATTCTCTGAAGTCTGTTTGGGGTATAAAATACCTATGTAAACACTTCCAATTAAAAGTACTAAGCTTTCTGGACTTTGTTGAATACTTGAGAGCCATACATATGCCCTCCCATTGTTCCTTTGCAATTTGCCTTTCTTGTCTCTCTCCTCAGTCTTTTCTAACCTTCTCTGATCAATAGTTACATCTGTCATGCAGTATTTTATATGCCATACTAATCACCCCTTTTTAACAGCTTCTGTTCTGTTCTCAGCTAAAAACTCAACTAGATCTGATATTTCACTTGACATTCTCCTATCCCTTTCTTTTTGCTAATACTCTTAATATTAATCTCTGGTGGGGAAGGCTGTCTGTAACCTTGAGTCCAAAATTCTGCTTGGCCTCATCCCTCTTTGTTTACTTTTCCCTTCTAGTTATTTGCTCCTAATACTTTGATTAATTTGCTAATTTTCTGCAGTAAATTCCATCCCTCCTTACCTATTTTCTATGTCTGTACATGCTATCATCTCTGTTGGTAAAATCTTTCTCCTTCCCCATATTGGTTCACTTTATGAATATAATATTCTGTACGGCTGTTGTTACTCTCCTTAACCTGCATCCAAAAGGGTCTATATTATAATGTCGACTCGACTCTGACTTGATCGGCACCAAAATGTCAAACTACAAGATTACCAAATGGCCAAATCACCGTTCTCTTACACCTGCCCTTTCCCTGACTTTAGTGCGGTATCGGAGGTAGAATATAGTGGGGGGGCACAGCCCCCCCATGTTAGGGTGTGTGTGTGTGTGTGGGGGGGGGTGAAGCCCCCCACTTAAATATATTTATTTTTGTGTGGCGATGGTGTTTGGCCAACCAATTTCTTTCTTGATTTGGCTGTTCGGTAATGTAGTTCGACATTTTGGTGTCGAACAAGTCAGAGTCGACATTATAATATAGACCCCATCCAAAATCCTACCGGTTCATTATTTTTTCAACACCACGCCCAATTTCATCATCTTCCCTTTTCACTTTGATTTATAACCCTCTGCATGTGTTAATGTATATAAACTGTGTAGCTCTAAAGTATCCTTTTATATCAGATAGTCCAAAACACCTTGTTCTATGGATAGAATCCACTTTTCCCACATACTTCTTGCCCTCCCCAAATAAATTTCTTCAACACTCTCTTAATCATCATCCACAGCTTTTCATCTGTTTAATAAAAGTATATCTGATCTGTGAATAAAATTTAAAGGGATATTTTCACTGTTTGTGTCTTATCTGTATCCAGAATTGAGAGCTTCCAATTTCTCAGTTTTACATTATATTTTGTGTAGTTTCTTCCCACATATCCTTAGCTGCTGTAACTGAATCCCTTTTAATACCTAAATACTTCATCTTATCATGTCCCTAAGTATGGTAACTGCTGAACCAGTTCAGAAGCAGGTATGTAGTTTTCTGTTTTATCTTCATTAATTGTATATACTAAAAATGTTCCACAACACTGAAATGTGCTTTTCTGGATATTTCAAGTACAAAATACTGTTTGCAGGTAAAGCCAGCTGTTCTTGATTACCATTTATATTGCTGAATTTGTGAGTCCTTATATTCTTTGCCAGTGGCTATAACTATAAAGCAGATAAAGGGAAATGTTACCCAAGCCTTGTTCTACTCTTCAAAAACAGGTTTTTGGAGTGGAACCCTCCCACCTTAATTCATGCTTACATCCCTTCATATTTCCTTCTATCAGGAATATAGATATTTCCATTACCCTACTCATGAAATCCCAGATGACTCTATGAAATTCTTATTCTGCATCAAGACCCACCAGTAATAGTTGTATTTTCTTACAATTTGCTTCACTCTGGATCTTCCTTCTGTTAATGCTGTCAGATGTTTGTCCATCGACAAAACCACATTGATTCATGTCTATCAAAGTTAGCAACACCCTTGCCATTCTCTTTCATGGTTTAACATTGAAATGGGTATAAATGAAGCTGGGTCAGAAGGGCCTTTTTCCTTCTTTGGGTAATACAAACACCACAGCTTTTTTCCTAAGATGCATGTATACCCCCCTTTTTTAAACCTTCCAGATCTTTCACTTTCTTCCATCCCAACATCCAGACTTCCACAGGAGTACTGTCTATTCCTGGAAACTTTCCCTGTTGATTGATTAGACATCACCATTTGTATTTAATCTCTCTATATCTTAGTTGTTAAATGTTTAGCCTCATCTTCCTCTAACCTTGACATAATTATGTTCATAAATTTCCATGTATGCCTTGTCTTGGTTTCTACTTTCCTCCTCTTTATACAAATTTTCATAAAAATTTCCAAAATGTATTTTTTAGCTCTGCAGGATCTCTAGGAATTTTCCTTGTCTTAGGTTTCCTAAATGTTGCCTAAGTCATTCTGCCAAACATTCTGTGCTCTGAAGTTTTAAAGAAATAGTTTAACAACAACCTTACTAAATGTATTCATATTATCCAAATACCTCCATTTTCCTTTTAGCACTCTGCAGTTCTTGAACTGCGGTGGTGGTGCTGCGGTAGCGTTGTCCACTCATAGCAAGACATTATCCCGTTCGATTCTCAGTTAAGAGTGTCTTCTGTGTGGAGGCATACGTGAATCGGGCATGCCTTCGTTGAAGGTTGTGCGTCAGGGCTGGTAACCTGGTACATAAAAATCCACTACCAATCATTAGCGGACCGGAGTTCCGCTGTGGCGACCCCTAACCGGGAAAAGCCGAAAGACACACTCTGCAGTTCTTGTTTGAGATTCCCTTTATTCTATAATACTTTTTCGCAACCTTTCTAAACCATTCCTATTACTACTTCCCCATATCTTTTAATTTTATCTCTGCCTTGTTTTTAAACTCAGTTTTCATTTTATCCCACTCAAGAGCTATCCCATCTGCATAAATTATCTTTCCTATTAACTCTCAGAACATTTCCCTTCCCATTCCTAAAATTCATGACTTTTTAACCAGTAAGTAGGACAGCTTCAGTGTCTCATTTATCTTGGTTTCTATCAGTGCATGATCTGAAATAGTTAATGGATGTGTGTCAAAGCTTTCAATTAAGTGCACATGCTCCTTTTAAAATATTTCGATCCAATCTAGCGCAAATATTATACTTTGAGGAGCCAAATGCAAATTCTGTCAATGTTCCTGATGCTGAATTCACATCTTGTATATGAAACATGTTCATATTTCTTCAGAATTCTGCCCTCTTGTTTTATATTTATATTTATTTATATTTCCCTTCTCGCTCTCCCTGATGCATTCTTGTTCTTTCATTTCCTACCCATAAATAATATTCTCTGCTGAAAGCTAATTATTTCTCTCAACCTTTTGTTTTGTATAATAGTTTTCATGAAATATATTTGCCAGTACAATCCTTCTCCCCTGACAGTAGCCCCTTATTGCCACAAATCTGCCATTATTTGACTATTTTTCTACTCTATCACTATTGGAGCCTTTCTAACAACCCATATTATTACTCCCCTTTTCCTTTATCCCTGACATTCTGCTAGATGTCCAGTCTGAAATCCTTCCTTTGTCAAATTCACATGCTCATTTCTGTCTGAATGTGTGTCCTATAGTATCGCTATTTGCAGCCTGCATTTCTTAATGTAATGAAATACTCTCTGATTTTTGTCTGTACTTGTAAGGCCATTTACATTCCATGATAATATAAACAGAGTAGCCGTTATGATCGAAAGTTATTACTCCCAATCATTATGCATTTTAATGTGTATTACATGCATACACTAATTGCTGAGAAGTTGATCTCTTATGCAGTTGCTTCTTCTCATCTCTGTTTAAACCTGTTACATTTTCAAGACTTTTTGCTTCAGTGTAAACAGTCAAACAAAATTTCAGAAACCCATTCCCTTTTAACTTAGAACAGACACAAATAGCTGTGTACATTTTCAACAGTCGAGGTTTAACCTTCCAGATAGGGGCAGTTGCCCCAAATCAATAGTTGCACAGGCATTATAATGTAAAATTACGGTTGTCCATGCTAAAGTACATATTACAGCCCGTGCTCCCATTCAGACTGAATTCTATATTTTTATTTTTATTTTCTATTCCCATCCTTAAACCTTAACTCTTTAACCTCAATTTCAGCTCTGTCAGAAAACATATCTTCCCTAAATGTAACACTCGCACTATACTGTCTGTAATATTTCACACAATCCAGGCATGTCAGTTTGCTTTATTTATCCAAGTAGGTAACATCAGTTCTATACTGTAGCAGAGCTTGTGCTGTCCAGTGAGTTGTAAAGCCAGTCTTTAGAAATAATTTTAATTTATTGGGCTGTTAAATACACAGGGTGAGTACTTAACCACATTCTGATCTATATCCATATCCTCACAATATTAATTTGTTTTTCCTCTCCAGGAGAGCTCTTTGGCTAAAAGAATGACATACAGAACAAGACTCCTGGAGATGGACAGCCTCTAGACAATAGACGCAAATTGTGTTAATCAGTCAACGACATTTTTTGTCCACATTCTTCACACTTTTTGAAACCTGACGGTTTTGTATCCTTAGAAGACATTGTAGCTGAAAAGAAGAAGAAGAAAAGATAGAAAAGTTGTATAAAAATGTAAGGATTGAATGAGGGCACAGCCCTCTAACTTAAACGGGCTATGCCCAGGAGACGGAAAGGGGTAGGGAAAGGAGAAAGACCTCTAACTTAAACGGGCTAAGGGGGAGTCAGTTCACTAACTGAAACAGACTGTCTATAAGGGGAACTTTAAACAGAAAAAACAACTATAATAGGAGCCCTCTAACTTAAACGGGCTAATTAAAGTTTTAAGAAAGAAGCCGGGAGAGGGAAAACAAGGCCAAACGAAAGATGACAGCCAACAGCAGAAAATAGCCACGACAAACGTAGTACAAAAAAATACTATTTCTAACAAATGACAAAGGAGATCAGTAATCTTTCACAGCAGAAAAATTATAAAGGTTATACTTGGCCAGAACTAGTAGAACGAGCACCCGATCTTATTTAGCGGCAAATGAGATCTGGGAAGTTATCCTAGTGCATGCTGGGATAGGGATTAACCATAAGCTAGTGGAAGACCTCGAGCTTGTGTGTAAAGGCCGAGTTGGATCCAAGGATCGGACCTGGTAAGAATGAAGGTGAAGATGGACAACGCACATGGAATGTTATGGTGAGTACATAACTTCTTTTTAATTTTTTTGCTTTTACACATTTTAGAGAAATGTTTTCTTTTGTTGCAAAAATTCTATAAATTTGAGTAAATGTAGTTACCTGTAGGTGTATACACTGCAAACCTTAATTAGGGTTAGATCTCTTTTTTTCTCTACACACCTTTATATCTCATTTGTGCCCTTTTCACTCATTTTTATTTGCCTCTCTCCTTTTCATCATTTCATTCAGTTATCTGCACTTTGGTAATTTTGCCTAGCTTGCACAAATCTGCATCTTTGAATAAAGCCAGGACTGTTTGTCTTAATGGCCTAATCCTTATTTCAGCATTTTTATTACTACATATTATTCTGTCTCTTAAGAGAATTGTACATTTTGCCAACTACATACTTTCACGTTTATTTCAGCACAGTAGTGTATGCATTTGAAGTCTATATAGAACCTTAACTTTTATGTGCTCATAGTAAGATAGAATGGTACTCATAGTCATTATGCTTATGCATAGTGTGAATTTGTGCAGGCAGTGGTAAGTGTAGCTTCAGAGCAATTCATCGAGGCTGGCTGTGCTTAGATGCGGCCATTGTAGACAGGTAAGAAAAAAGTGTGGAGATGAGACTGTAATGAGATTTCAATGATGGATGGGAGATAGGAAGTTCACCCTGGGGATCACGTCAGTTACCCTGCTAGACAGGGGTCCAGGGAAGTACATATTGTGGGAAGAAATAGCCAGGGAATTGTTATAGCTAGGCTTGTATAGGCCCTAGATCCAATAGCCTAGTACCAACCTATGAACCTATGAGGAACACACCTCCCAACTGTTCCTGATTTTCATGGACATCCCTGTTTTGAGTCAAAATTTAGCTTTGTCCCTCTTAATCCTTCCTAAAACTGATGACATTTGGAGAAAAGGTGGTGAATTAATATACTTAATAAACAATTGCAGTAATTACAGTTATAGACTTCTTTTACTTAAGAAAATTTGTTTTAGTTCACATTCTCTTATTCTGTCAGTGTCTCAAGTTAAGAGCACTAATATTTTGTGTCACTGTCCCTGATTATTTCTGGATTTGTCCCTGATTCTGTCAAAATTTGTCCCAGATTCATGAGAGCTATGTTGAGGAATACCTTAAAACTCATGAGATAGCCTTATGCAATCCTTTCCTGATTCTTCAAGATTCATAGTTTCCTTTTTGAGTGTCAGCACCATGCACACACACCCTATAAAAGGCGAAGTCTCACCTTTTATCTGATTTTCAGTTAAAAAAGGTGCTTGCTTTAGCTGCCAGGCTATTTCTTGTTCTGAGGTGCTTGTCTTGGCCATGCCAAAACTGCAGGCACCCACTAGCGCTTTGTCAAGAAGACGTAGGTATAGGCAAAGATTAATCCATTATAACTTTGCTGGGCAAGAAATTCTTGACTGATTCAGCATGGACAGGGATTTCATTGACTTTGTATGACCCACAGACGAGGACTGGGGGATGCATGGTCTTCATATACCTGTGGACACTAGGATATGTATAGCCCTCACTATACTTGCACAGTTACTTCCATAAACAAACTGGGGATACGTTGGGTTATTCTCAGGCTTCTGCGTTGAGAATACATCAACATTTCCTCCTCATACTCTTGGCATCTGTAGATTAATACTTTTTTATCTGCCAGAGTCACCACAGGACTGAGCCAGAACCATGAACATCTTCTGCAGGATGGCATGTTTTCCAGGGGTGCTTTGTGAGAAAAATTGTGTCCATATTGCCATTAGAACCCCCATTTTGATGGATGGGAAGAGGAGAGGTATCAAAACAGGAAGGGCATCATTCCATTAACTGCCAGGTAATGTGTGATGTATGGGGGTGTATCAGCAGTGTGTCCGCCCAGCATCTTGGCAATGCCCATGATTCGCATTACTAGTACACAAGCTCAGTCTACCACCACTTCCTTCATGGTAGGATACCCCATGGTCATCTTATTAGTAAGTCCAATCTTTATAGTCATATTAATTTCTATAGGCATAATTTGATAAATATTTTGCTTAGTAGTAGTCCCCCCCCACCTTCTTTTATGTCTTTCTCCATGCTTTTTTCTTTTGCAGTTGGTGCAGGTTACTCACTCAAACTCTGACACCAGTCCATAACCCTAGGAGAGCTGCTGAGAAACGTTTCAACGTTGCCCTGTCCCAGATAAGTTTGTCATTGAGCGAGTGTTTGGTCTGCTGAAAGCCTGTTATTTTTTGCCTGGATGAGTCTGGGGGTACCCATCGCTATGACTCTGTTACTGTTTTCAGATGTTTTACCACATGCTGCAGTCTGCACAGCATGTTTATGCGTTAATCTGGTACTCCACTGTCCCATGAAGGCAGTGTAGCTCTTGCTACTGTTTCTTCAACTAGTGATGACAGTTATGGTGGCCAGCCAACAGCAGTATAAAGGGGACCCCATGTGGCAGGCTTTTGCATGGTACACAGCTGTGCGGGGAAAGAGGCTTGCAGTGTTGCCTGTAGGCTACACTGAATGGTGCACAGCCAAGTGTCTCTGCACACCAGACAGTTTCATTATTATGTAAAAAAAATTTTTTTAGTACTGAATTAAAATTGATTGCTGTATTTTTTTCTGTTTGTCATCCCTCCACTCTGCTACCTAACTGACATCTGTTACCTGTAGAAGTACTGGCATAAGGACAAGTGTAATGAGTTGTATTTTTGTAGCAACCATGAATCAATTCTTTTTATTATCTATCCAAATTTCAGGTTGCAGTGGAAGTCATGAATGTGTATTTTTTTGAATATGTTGGACATATTGTCTTGTGTAGTGTTAGCCACTGATATATGGTGTTCCCTTAGGTGGTACTGTACATCAAATTAAGTAGCTCTTTCATTGATGCCCATTTCTGTGTGTTATCAGAACTTTTAAGTAATCATCATTTGTGCATTTCTGAGGATGAAGTGGTAACAGTGCCAGTTTCACTGACAGGATTTATGACAGTAAGAAATACGTGACCCTAGTTGTGCGTACCTACCTTTATTACAGAAGTAATAGTATTTAAAGTAACATTTTGCAGCACTGAGAGATACCCCTCTCCCCCTTAAAAAAAAAAAAAAAATTGGGGGTTTCCTCATTCTGCATGGGGACATCACAGTTTTATACATGTTCTAAGTAGATGTGTAGTCTGTCTTATCATTGTGGTTTGTAATGCATTTATATATTTAATGTGTAGTACACAATGTGCCCTAATGATAGTGTAGTCCTAGTGATCATGAGCAAGTGCTGGTATGAGAGCTTAATTCTAATTTACTGCAAAGCAGTGAACTGCTGGATACCGATATGACATTACTGTGGGACCAAGACCTTGACTTTAAGGCAGTAGCACATGTTGAGGAAGGATGAGAAATCGGCATGCCTTCTTTTGTGTTACATCACCTGTAATTGTTGTATCACTGCCTTGAAATTCACATGGTGTGCAGCCTACTTGGCCCCCACTTGTGCAGACACTCCTCTGTCCACGTCCAGGTTATTCCTATTTGAGTCTAGTAAATCTTTGCTAGTGTGCTTATGGAGACGGACACGAATGCCATGTATGCCACCCGACTGTGCATAAAGATTATTGTATTGCCCGTGGCTTCCACCACTCCCATTTACTGATGAAATTCTTCATGTATGTCATGTAGTATTCTAACCATCTCTGTCTGAGTCTCTGTGGCAGTGGTCTATACGTGAACAGTGTCACAGCATGTCTGCTGCTGAGCAGCCAAGGCTTTGTACATCTTTGGAGCTAGCTGTGACCTCTTTGAACAGGCTTTACAGCAGATACTACTAACTCTGAAATGTTACCGTCTTCCTGATTGTCCTTTTGTGGTTCACAGGACACTGGTATTGATCTGTGTGGTGCCCCCTCGCCTTTCCTTTTTCAGATTTCAGTGTTATGTCGCCATTGACTTGGTTGTGTGAATCTGTTTTACTGTTTATGGAGTTAATGTACCTGCCGCAGGGTGGGGGTCCTTCCAGTACATTTTGCAACTGTATGCTACTGTCTTCAGGCTGTCTCTTGAATATAAGTATTATGGCATTACTGTTGACAGCGATTGTGTTGCCAGCTTCTGTCTGTTGTGCTACTACAGTGCAAGACTTGAGCTTATTGATGTAAATTCAGACTGATTTTATACATTTCTTATGCAGACGATGCTTGGCGGAACTAAGTTCTTTGAATCACACGACTGCACAAGTGTATAATGAGGTACAGTTGATGTAAAGTCATCTGTGCTTGTTGTGGGTGCAGTGTTGTACAGGATGCTGAGCATGGGGACATACAGAAGCATATAGCAGATCCTAAGCACAGTAAAGCATTCCATACCTTTTATATGTTGTATTCAAAAGTAACTGTGAGTAGAAATGAACTTTAGCTTATAGTAATGTGTTCCTATGTAATCCATACAAGACCTTAAAAGGTACTATCAATGATTTTCTTAAAACTGGACCACAGCAACATATAAAAATTTAGTAAGTAACTGATTTACCAACCAGAAATGATAGCATCAAAGGAACACAGGATCTGAAGTTGTTGTTTTAATTTGGTCTTCAACCTGAGGGACTCTGATCCGACTTGGCCGTATACTCCAGCATCGGATCCAAAGTCGAAGCTACTCCCCTACCCATAATGCCCCGCTCTCCCTCCTCCCCTAAGATCTCATTTGCTGCTCGATTTGAACAGCACGTGTTTCCGCTGCTCCAAGCTCCATAGTATGTAAGTGTTCCTTTTTGGGGCTTTTCTTCTTCTTTTTTTCTTTCTTCTAGTTATTTACCCTTCTAACCCCTACCTTCCTTTTTTGTGTCTCAGTGTCAGTCTCTATTTAAAAAAAATAAAAAAATCCCCCTCTTTCTTTCCTATCCTAGCACATGTTTGTGTGTGGGAGTGCTTTGGGCCTTCCTTTGCCATGTCTGACACCGTTAACCCAGGCTTTAGGAAGTGTGCAGAGTGTGGGCATAAGCTACCTCCCTCCGATGCCCACACTCTTTGCATTTTCTGTTTGAGAGTTCCCCATTTAGATTCCTCCTGTTTGATCTGTGCAGCCTTCAACCCCCACGCTTTGATCGACAGGAGGGACAAGCTTATTTTAAAGGGCGTTCTCCCACCTCCTAAAGAGGCCTGTTCTTCCTCCACCCAAGCTTCTGGGACTCAACTTCCCACTAAGATGTCCAAGGATGGAGAGAAGGCCCTTACTAAAGAGTGGGATCGTCCCAGGAAGAGGTCTCCAGAGTGCTCTTCTTCGAGCTAGCCTCAATCCAAGTCTCACCCGGATTTGAGCAGGAGTTCTCCTCAGCTCCGGTCTCCACTCTTCTCCCCAGAGTTGGAGACCTCTCAGGCTCAGTCCCCAACTGCCACCTCTCCTCAGATCCATTGTAGGCTGGGTTCGGCGGCCTCATCGATCCAGTCCATTCGGAGTCTGTCCAAAGCTGAGGTGGACTAGATGATGATGAAATTCCTTCTGGCCCAGATTCAGCTAGGAGTCTTGCCTACTCCATCCCCCACTAAGGCTGGGAGCATGCAGTCCACCTTCCTCCCTCTCTCTCCTTCTCTGATCCGACCTTTGGTTTCAGAGTCCTTGGGTCTGAGCTTTCCAAGTGTTGAGAGGTCGGCGCCAATGGTCCCTGATATCTCGATCCCAACCGTTGCTTTGAGAGGTTCAGTTCCGATGTTTTCGGAGCGGACTGACTCTTGGAGCCATAGCCTCAGTGTCAGATCCGAGTGTGTGGTGTTGACTTTGAGGTTTTCGGGGTTGTCCCTTGCCCCCTGGGCTGGGTGGCTCCAGCTCCACCCTTGGCTCTGGCGGGGTCTGCTCACCTTCGGCAATCGAGGTGGTGGAGAGGGTCCTCTCAGCTCCTTTGAGAGTCTTGCCACTTTCATCCTCTGATTCTGCCCTGGCTCCCTGTTTTTCTGGGTGGGAGACTTCCATCCTGCCCCCTCAGGGACAGCCTGCTGCCAGTTCGCTGCAGTAGTTTCTGATCAAGGAATTCCCTGAAGCTTCTGAGTCCTCTCCAGAGCCCCCCCCCCGAAGCCCTGTCTGAAGCATGCGTGCAAGAGAAGGCACTTAGACTCCCCGCTGGAGTCTCTCACTGATGATACCAACTTGGAGGAAGGGGAGGGCTCCCCCAGATCACCCCTGGAGGATGTCTGCTTTGGGGACATCATGGAGATCCTTCGCCAATGAGGTAGGTGGTCTACCCTCAAGTCCAATCCTGACGATTCAGTATTCCTGGAGATGTTTGGCACATGACCTTCTACCTCCTTGGGTGTCCCCCCCACCCCTCCGCGGTTCCTTTAGTGGATCTTATTTCCACTAGGGGACGAGAGGAACCGGACACAGTTGAGCCAATCCCCAGGCCACCCGGGCATGGTTCTTAACACCCCATCTGACAAGCCCCATTGATCAAGGAAGTCCCTAGTTCGATGCCGTGGTGGTTGCGGCGGCCACTAAGAAGGAGCTGGCTCAGAAGAACTCCTTGGTCCACCCTCCAGACAAGTGAGTCTTGGGCAATGGATCGTTTTGGGAAGCAGACCTACGGTTCAACCACCTTTGCCTTATGTGCGCTGAATTACTTGGCACATGTAATCAGACTGCAAAGGGACCTGGTCAAGGAGGTCATTGAGTGTGCCCCAGGGTCCATGTTGGCAGAGGAAAAGAAGGTCTTCTCCTCCCGTATGGCCACCCTCACTTCTATTTCGAATACGTCCATGAGGCTTCTCTCACATACTACCAAGGGTGCCTTGAGGGCAGCGGGGACTGGTGTGGCCATTAGGTGACATGCCTGGCTCTGGCTTTATGCCTTTTCGGAGCCCTTCAAGGCATATTTCACAAATGCTCCCTATGACAGTTCCATTTTGTTTGGAAAAACACTTCATGACACGTTAACCCAGAGCAAGAAGGATGGGAAGACCTTGTCTGCCATTGTGATCCGCTTCTCCACTCCACAAAGATCCTTTTCAAGGAATCATTGTGGAGTCTAAAAGCTGTGGTTTCAGAAGTGTCAGGGTTCTCCCAAGATGCTCAGGATACGTCTTTCCCCAAGGACAGAGGGGGATATGACAGGTGCCGCCATCGTGGCAGAGGGGGTCTGAAGAACCAGGCAACTCAGGATTATTTTCCGGACAGACCCTTTCAGCAGTTCTGAGGGATTGTCCGACTACTCGTCTCTGGAGGCAGTCAAGGGGGCACCTGTCTCTGCACCCAAAAGCCTGGTAGTCCATTACAAATGATCATTGGGTTTTGCAGATCATATCCAGATGTTACTCTATCCCTTTCTTCATTCCTCCTTTCCACCCAGATGCCTCTCAGACATTCCACCCAGTCAGCAGGAAGAGACAGCCTTAGAAATTGCAATGCTGCTCACAAAACGAGTCATCCAGCCCATCCCCCCAGACCAGTCCGGATTAGGCATTTATTCTAAGTTCATTTTGGTGCCATAGAAATCGGGGGACTTAAGACCCATTCTGGCTCTTTCGACCCTGAATCTGTCCGTTGCTAAGACAAAGTTTCAGATGGCCACCCTTCAGTGCATTCTGCCCTTCCTGCAGTTGAACGACTGGATGTGATCAGTGGACCTCCAGGATGCGTACTACCATATCAAGATGGACAGGCGCTCCCTGAGGTTTCTCCTCTTCCGGCTGGGAGCCAGTCATTTTCAGTTTAGAGTACTCCTCTTTGGACTCCCCACTGCCCCAGGGTGTTTACCAAAGTAATGGTGGTAGTGGTGGCTCACCTGTGGCTGCAAGGATTTCAGATCTTTCCCTTCCTGGACGATTAGCTCCTCCCCACTCCCTCCAGGCATTGGCTAATTCAGACAAAGGATTATTTTCTTCATATAGCCCCGTCCCTGGGTATTACCATAAACCTCAACAAATCTCAACTGTCACCAGTTCAGCTGTTGGATTTCATAGGTGCTCGACTACACACTACACAAGACAAGGTGTTTCTGCCTCCAGACAGACCATCATCATTCCGTCATCATGTACAGGACATTTTTCAAGCCCAGTTTCCCCCGGCGGGCTTAGTTCTTCGAGCATTGGGGTCCATGATGGCCACAATCACCTTTGCTCCAACTGCATGCCTTCATATGAGGGTGCTGTAGTGGACCTTAGCAGTTCAATGGTCCTTGCAAGACCTTCCCTTGTCCCATCCTGTTAGTCTCATGTTTGCAGGGACTCCCTCCTTTGGTGGCTCTAATCCTCGGACCTCCTTCTGGGTCGGCCATTTGTTCTTCCCTCTCCCATGACCATGGACACCTCCCTGCTCGGGTGGGGGGGGGCATTGCATGGGAAGGATGGTCCAAGCCACGTAGACTGCTCTGGAGACCAGTCTGCATATCACTGTCTTGAAGATGAGGGCGGTGCTTTTGGCATTCCAAGCTCTTCATGCTTCTCTTCCTCCTGGGGCTGTTGCCGTACAGACGGACAATATGTCAGTAATCTGGTACATCAACAAACAGTGGTGAACCAGGTCCTATCCCCTTTGCTGCGAGGCCATGAGATTCTGGGAGTGGATGATTTCCACCAGCCATTTTCTGGTGGCAACGCACATTCCGGGGAAGTCCAACATCCTGGGGGACAGGCTCAGCTGGTCTGTTCTGATGCCTTACTAGTGGTCTCTGAATCTGTCAATAGTGGACAAGATATTTCCAAAGTGGGGTCGGCCTTGCTGCGATCGTGTTGGAA
Source organism: Protopterus annectens (assembly GCF_019279795.1). Lineage (NCBI taxonomy): Eukaryota > Metazoa > Chordata > Ceratodontiformes > Protopteridae > Protopterus > Protopterus annectens. The sequence continues at coordinate 675,627,058 of NC_056733.1, forward strand.
GGAGAGGCAAAGAGAACTGCAGCAAATATTTTGCTCTGATCCCGTACTCCAGGGGACTCCCCCAGAGACGCTCTTCTCCATGCTTCCCCCTCTGGTCTACTGTATGAGTATCCTCTGCTTCCTCTTATTCCCAAGTTCATTCAGAAAGCTCGGCAGCTGGAGAGCTTGGTTATCTTCTCTGCCCCTTTCTGGCCCAGTCAGGTTTAAGTGTGTCCTCCCTGGAATCTGAATCCAGTCCCGGATCTGATTATGCACCTGTCAGGGGTTCCTCACCTGGATCTAGTCAGCCTAAAGCTCACAACTGGCTGCTTCAATTTCCATGATGGCCAGGACTCCCAGGCTTTCTTCTCCTGTTAAGAAGATCCTGATTGCGGCTCATAAAACTTCTACCAGGAGGAAGGTCTACTCTAGCAAATGCAAATGGAAGCGTTTTTCAATCTGGACTTCTCAGCATGACCTGGATCCTTTTACAGAGCCAGTCTCTGCCATTTCAGATTTTTTTGCAGATATTCTTAATCATGGAGCTAGTTTCTCTACTGTTAAGGTCCAGTTGGCGTTGATTTCCAATTTCCATGTGGGCGAAAATTCGGCCTCCTTGGCTTCGTCTAAACTTTGTAAGTCCTTTCTGAAAGGTGCCTTTCTTTTTAGGCCTCCGGTTAAGGACCCCATGTCCCCTTAGAAACTTACCTTCGTTCTGCAGGCTTTGAATTCTCCCCCATTCAAACCAGCTGCCTCAGACGATTTGCAGTTTTTATTGTGGAAGACTGCTTTTTTGGTGGCAGTTACCTCTGCTAAGAGGGTTTCTGAGCTTCAGCATTATCTATTAAGCCTCCTTACCTAATTTTCCATAAAGACAGAATGTCCCTGTGGACCAGTCCATCTGTCTTGCCGAAGGTGGCTTCAGAGTCCAATATTAACCAGGTCATTAATTTGCCAGTCTTCTCTCCAAATTCCCAAAATAAAGGGGAGTACAAATTGCATTTACCAGACATGCACATGCAGCTGCGTTTCTACCTGCATAGAATCAAAGAACCATAGAAATTGGATCAGCTTTTTGTCTCATTTCTAAACCCTATTTGGGAAACCCCGTCTATAAAGTTACCATTGCTTGTTGGATTTCAGAGTGTATTTCTTTGGCCTATCAGTCCAAAGGTTTGTCTCCACCAGGATATGTCCCTACGCATCCCACCAGATCAATCTCTGTTCCTGCGGCCTTTTGGTCCAGGGTTTCCCTGTATGATATTTGTTCTGCTGTGACCTGGGCCTTGTCACATACTTTCATTTCTCATTATAAATTGGATCTTCTTTCCAGGAGCAGGGCATCTTTTGGTTCAGCCGTGCTCTGGAATATCCTTCCGTGAGGACCTCCCAGGTTGAAGACCAAATGAAAACAACAACTTCAGATAAATAAGTTATGCACTTACCAGTGTGTTCCATATGAGTTGTTGCTTTTCATTTGTCTTCAACCATCCCTCCCTCGACCCCCCTGCTTTGTTTTGGGCTGTGTAGTAGACTGGACTGAACAAACATATAGACCCTCTTGTCGTGGCTAGCTTTCAGCATGTGGGCCTTTTATATGGTTGTATCAGGATTAATAGGAATGCTGGCCATTTAGGTTTGTGCTTTTCTGCAGCAAACTCGATCTAAGGGGAGGAGGGAGAGTGGACATTGTGGGTAGGGGAGGAGCTTGGACTTTGGATCTGATGCTTGAGTATATGGCTGAGTTGGATCTGTGCCAGATCAGAGTCCCTTAAGTTGAAGACAAATGAAAAGCAACAACTCTGATGGAACATTATGGTAAGTACAGAATTTATTTTTACATTGCCAGTCGTAAGGCCATGAACATTTTGTTAACCACAGAAGTAAATACTGATAGCCTTTTAAATTCATTCATGTGTTGTAGAAACCACCATTGTAACTCATCTACAGATATCACACTGCTAAAAGTTTCCATTGACATAAATATAGTAGTACAACAGCTAAAATAACTCCATGTGACTTGCTCAGTCCCTTTAGTAAACCAACCCTGACAGTCACATAAGTTTAATAGGAATTACCACAATATGGCTTCTTGAGTTGAGCATGCTGATGTCGTACTACAGAGGATAAGTGGTTCACACTCACTTATCTTCTGGTTTGCACTTGCATCCTTCACTTTATCACCTATAGGATGACATTCGTGAAAGCCAGCTGTCTGTCCCCAATCTGGTCTGAGAAGGAGACCCAATATCCTTCTCTACCTACTGCAAGAGTCATACCTGTGAATGACCTGCATACACTTTGTATGCTGTACTCACTTCATTTTACCACTGAGGAGGAATTTGTATGCCTTAGAACTACGTGAAAAAGTATTGCCTGAGAAAAACAAAAATAAGTTCTGTACATAGATAGAAGAGGTCACTAAAGGTTAATCATTTGTGAACTGAAGGGGTGGAGCTAGGAACTAAACCTTCTATTTAAGGGGTAAAATAAAACATTTCAGAGCTTCATTGGAAAGGCTCACCCAGACTCTGCTACACTTTGCTGTGAGGGAAAGGTTGGTTTGCTTTTTATTTTGTTGTATTTTGTATTAGTTTATTGCCTTTTTATATTTTGAGTGCTGTGATTTGTTTTCTTTACATTGTGTTTTGCTTGTGTTCTGCTTTTAACTGCATATTAAAACTTCAAAAGACACCACAGCTGTCTCTTGTGAGTCAGGCAGAAAATTGTCCCCACTCCCCCACCCTGTCACTGTTGTGTTCTTAAATACCACTGTCTTTCTAGTTGCCTGCCTCTTATGTTAATATGACCATATATCTCATTTCCTCTCTGCTTTCACTGGCTTCCGCGAGTAAGCACAAAATTATCATTTTGTGAAATCACTCCCCTTCAACTACTTAAATGTATTGGCCATTCTACTGTATTACATAGTACTGGAATACAAAAGTGATCACCCCCTTTCTATCTATCTTGCTGTTTTAAAAATAGTGACTCTCCACTAAAACTTAACTTTTTAGACAGGTAAAACTTAAGTTACCTACTTTCACATCTAACTTCTCTAGTGCACACTGCATTGTTTAGGATAAACCATTTTTTTCATCTTACCTTTAAGCATCCCTGTGACTAGCACTTGCTCTAATACTTGCTGGAATGCACTAGGAAGCCTTAAACTGATACAATCACTCAATTCTCCTTATTAATAAGGAGAAATTAAGCATAGACACTAAACAGCCTATAATTGCAAAGTACCTTGCTAAGGTAAGGGAAAACAGCTCCTGTACTTTTCAAAAAAAAGCACCAAACCAGGCATGTCCAAGGGTCAGCTTCCGTTAATTTCTCCTGTCCACCTGGTGAATCTGGGCATACTGGGGCAATGCAGCAATTGCCTCATGTACACAGACAACCCTCTCCTCCTACCACCCAACACTACAACCTGTAAGAGATGCACTTGCATAGCCAAACTGGAAGCAAAGCTCTCTCCACCCAAGATTGTGCTAGACAGTCGAGGAGAAGGTTAACACCCGCACTACACCTCGAGCAACACCTAGCCCTTCTAAACTCACACCACCAACACCCACACATAGCAACACTAAATCCACATATGCGGAGGCCCTTAACTATAACCTGCCCAAGCAACAAGGACCTCTGAAGCTGAAACGCAAACAAACACCAATCACAACCAAAGTGTCACATAGCTGACAACACCAGTGTGCCACCCAGCAACAGCCCCTAAGGCAAGACAATGTACCTAACACTTTAGTCATAGGTGACTCTGTAGTCAGGCACACTGATGTCCCACTCACCAGGCTGAACAAGTAGAATATTACAGTGAGCTGCCTGTCAGGTGCCAGGATCCGCCACATAACTCATGCACTCAAGTCGCTCCACAATAAGTACAAATATGACTGTCATTGACCATGTTGGAGTGAATGACTTCCGAGACGTACCTCCCTGGACTACATGAAAAGAGACATGGAAGCGCTGTCGGATCATGTGGCCCAAGCAGGTATGACCCTAGCCCTGAGTAGCATACTGCCTTCGCCCAGAATGATACCACAATATAAGGACAAAATGATTGACTTCAACAATTGGCCAAGTTCTGGTGTCATTCAAAGGGGATCCAGTATCTGTCTGCCTGGGAAGACATGATCGACGGACCATGAGGCTTTGCCACAGATGGTCTGCACCTGTCGCCCCTGGGATTCAGGTTACTGGCTAAGGCACTTGCCACCCCTATAGTGCCTATTTTAGGCAAAGTTCAAAAGACAAAACCACCACCGTAACAGGTACAAGCATGCAAAATCTGAAGGTAATGCTACTCAGTGCTAGAAGTCTAAACCTCAAAATGCACTCTCTTGAGGCACTCCTAAAATTGGAGAACATCGATATTTGTGCAGTACCTGAAACCTGGTTCAAGGCTCCAGAGAGCACCCCTGCCATACCAGGCTACAACTCTTACCACACTTTTCGGCCACCAAACCAGAATCAAAACACTAAAGGTGGATGAGTGTCCATATTCACCAAGGATATTCACACCACCAGGTTAGTTGCCCAACACAATGCATCTGAAATTCTCCAGGTGCAACTAACACTAGGTAAGACTGCAGTCCAAATTGTAGCTTGCTACAGATCCCCCACCATGCCCCAAGATTCTCACTGCACCTTTCTAAACATACTGGAAAGTATTAATATACAACCAAACACCTAATACTGGGTGATTTCAACTACCCTGCCATTAACTGGGAAAACTACTTGTGTCCCAACACCTTTGCCCAACGGTTCTTGGAATTCATAAATTCCAATGCCCTGGATCAACTAATCCATAGTCCCACTAGGGGCTCCAATATCCTAGACCTGGTCATTACCAACATGGGAAATCGATGCTCCACACCTATGGTCACCCCCTCGTTGGTCAGACGATAAGCTAATCACCCTTAACATCCACATCCCACTCACCAGTAAGGAAACCTCCATAAAAATCTTCTCCAAAGCCAACTTCATGCTACTCAAATCAGAAGTTACAAACTTTGACACCCATGCAGATGGGAACTGAAAGTTTGACTGCTGAGTCCTACACTAAGGTACTGTACGAGCGCATCCACTCATGCATGAATCATGCCATCCAAAATAGAACCATGGTGCTCTCCTCCAAAAAAAAAGGAAGGCAATCTGGTGGTCCCCTACCATAAACTTTACAACAAAAGGAAGAAACTGTTGCAGAAAAGAGGAAAATCCCAGGATGCAAAAAACTCCCTTACCAACATCAGTAAGAAGCTGAGATCCCTCATAAAATCCTCCAAAGCTAGTTAAGAAAATAAAATTGCCAAAGATTCCAGACAACTACAAGGCATTCTATAACTATGAAGAATCTAAATGGTAATGCTCAGATCTGATCTGAGCTACAACAGAATGGCATTAAATGTACTGATCCCAAGAATATTGCCAATATACTGGCAGATCGATTCAGTGCCAACTTCACCCCCCTCCCACCCCCTAAATGGCCCATCTCAGTACCAGAAGATTGCCAAATAACGGTAATAACGGCCACACAGGTAAAAAAACGCACTCTCCAAAGCTAAGAATGCAGCATCCATGGGACCAGATGACATCCCGGGCTGTGTTCTACATGAACTACAAAATGAACTGGCACCTCACCTAAGTGTCATGTTTAATCATACCCTCACCTCAGGCTTTGTGCCCACTGAGTGGCGCACAGCTTCAGTTATCCCACTCCACAAGGGGGGATCCACCTTGGATCCTGGGAACTACCACCCCATCAGTCTGACGAGCCTGATCTGCAAGGCCATGGAACGTATTTCATGGAACTTTTAAACAAAGACATTGGCAACCTTAAAACACTGGACTCCACCCAGTTTGGGTTCGTGAAGGGCCAATCTTGTCTCCTGAACCTGATTGACTTCTTCAAATCAGTCTCCAGAGCCATGGACGAGGGTAAGGCAGTCCACACAGCCTATCTGGACCTGCCAAGGCCTTTGACACCATCCCCCACTCTGGGATCATCGATAAACTTACTAAGCTGCGCATTAACCCCTACGTCACTCGATGGGTTGCCAACTGGCTTACTGACAGAACCCACACTGTAAAAGTAGCTGACTCCAAATCCATCTCCAGACAACTGACAAGTGGAGTACCTCAGGGTTCAGTCCTGCTACCGCTCTTGTTTGACATCTACTTCTCTGAAGTACAGGCCAACACTAAGGGACTCTGGCTAACAAAGTTCGCAGATGACTGCAAACTGGGAGCCATTATTGAATCCCCAAATGATGTGGATACTCTACAAAAGGGCCTTACAGAAACAGATGCTTGGTGCCAGAGCCATGGGCTCAAGCTCAATGCCAAGAAATGTATAGTTATCCCCTTTGGGAAAAAACATGTAGCCGTGAATTACCACATAGGTGGCAGTACACTAAACACCTAAAGTTTGATGAGACTTAGGGACACAGGTGGACAGTGGTCTCACCTTCAGTAACCACATCGCCACAACAGTCAGGAAATCCTTCTGTGTGGCACACCTCATCACTAAAGGCTTTTCATCCAGAAAAAAGGAGGTCATTGTCCCACTGTACTCATCCCTCATTAGACCCATTATAGAATACAACGCCCCATTTGGTATGTACCTCTCAAGACATCTGCAACAACTGGAAAGGCCGCAGAAATACCTCACTAAAAGAATCACAGGCCTAAAGCAGATGGCCTATGCTGACTGCCTTAAAATACTCCAGCTAAACTCTGTCGCATATCATCTATTCCGAGGCGATCTCTGCTTAACATACAAGGCCATGTCAAACCCAGAGCTGTTGGACATGCTACACTTAAAGAAATCCCAATCCCTCAAAGCCACATGCTCCAGGGATCTAAACCTTGTCATCTCATCACAATAAACAAAACATGCTGGAGGCATAGGTTCCTGACCCAGAGACTCCCAGAGCGCCTCTTTGGCCCTCTTCAAAAGGAATCTTGATGATTGGATGGGAGAAAGGAAATTCACCCCGGGGATCATGTCAGTCGGCCTGCTAGACAGGGGTCCAGGAAAGTAAATATTGTGGGAAGAAATAGCCAGGAAATTGTTATGGCTAGGCTTGTATAGGCCCTAGGGCCGATAGCCTAGTACCAACCTATGAACATTATATTGCATATTTTTGGTCAGGTATATGTTTTAGTAAACGTTAGAATACTATAAAGAAGTGTAAAAAGAAATCCAGCAATAGCATACCCTCCCTTATCTCCAGACACTCCTCTGTCCCTCACTTTAGCAAATCACGGAAGCATAACACATCCTGTAGCAATTCTTGTACCAAGAAAATACAGAAGTTAGGAAATTAAGTAAAGGATTATCATAATATAAGCAGAGGAAGTCTTACTGAGTCATTGCTTACTTGTACAGCTGAGGAGGAATTCTCCTATAACAAGTCAAACAGGAGGCTTAAGAGACTTACTGAAGATGCTTGGGTGTATAACTGATTTCATTATAGCAGCATAAAAAGTACAGTCTTTCATTATGTCTTGTAATTGTATAGACTCCCAAAAAAGAAAAAAAAAGTATCTTTACAGTTTGCGCTGAACTGCTTCAAATTTAATTGCAGGAGTAATGTAATTGCTATTAAGTAACCCTTTCAACAGAACTAGTAATAGTATCATTTGGTAGAATTATTAAAGAATGCAATATGTTGCATATATTAATGAAATAAACCCAAGAAAGTTTTAATGTGTATTGTGAATAAAATACCACTGTTACAGCTTGAATCCTGTTTGACTACATTTCGTGTGTGTGCGTGTGCGTGTGTGTGTGTGTGTGTGTGTGTGTGTGTGTGTGTGTGTGTGTGTGTGTGTGTATGTGTATGTGTCTGTCTCATTCTTTCTCTGTCTTTATTTTCTTTTTTCCCTTCCCTTTTTGTGTACACTATTCCACAGGTCCAGGGATCTCAAAGGCAGCTCAGAGCTGTACAAACCAGGTCAGGGAACTTTTATAATTTCCCTCAGCCCACATTGGCAAGTCCTCTCAGGGTTCGTGCTGTTGTTCTGTGGGCACCCCAGTGGGATGCGTCTCAAAAGGAGTAGGTTTTGACACCTGATAGAGGATGCGGTTGAGCAGGCATTGGAGAGGCACATTCAACAGATGCAAAAATACCTCCAGCAGGTTACAGCTCAACTGGTAAACTTTATCCATTGAGCTACTGGTGGTCTCCACCCCCACATCACTGGAGTTCCATCAGCTAGTAGAAATATTTGAGATCCTCCAAACCTGATTGGACTTGACTAACTCCGCGTCACCTTCAACTTTTGTGTCCGTACAAGAGCTATATGTTTTGCATCCCACACCTTTGTCAGCTCACCATGCTGTTCCTGTCTGTTTTATGTTGTTTCCATTCCTTAACTCTTCTTTAAGCCTGTCTCCTACAGACTTTCCCTTACTCTTTCCCCAGCTTTTTGCTTATGTAAAAATTTGAAAAATAATGTGCGTCTCTCCCCTGCCAAAAATTATAGTACTCTTATCCTCTTCCCACCTCCTCCAGTACAGCCTTCTTGATGTCTTCCTTTCTGTACATCTGGTCTTCTCTTAACCTCCATTTCTAGCTGTCCTGTCCTTCCATTTCCAGCCTTATAAAGAATTAATCAGGGTGTCCACATATGAACACCCATGCGTTCAGTATGCAACATCTTATCTTTATTTATATTCATTTCTACATAAAACACCGACAGTGTGCATGACTTAAACGTGTCCGCACAACCTCCAAATTATGAAAAGAACCAATGGTAATTTGCAACATAAACTCAAAAACTTTACATTCACAAAAAAACAAGTAGCTCTAATCTGCTTGACAAACTTACAGTTCAAAAGCTTGTGGCCATGTCTGCGAAACCTTTCACTTTTTCTTTGTCAACACCATTAACTGACAGAGTATATTTGCATAAATGTGTAGTGGCACTCTTTGCCATTTGCCCGTGCACAGATACAATTTCTAGGATTATGAATACCACCCAATGTGACTAACCTGTGGCAATTTTTTTCGATGTTTGTAATGGTTAATGAATTTTTTCTCTAAATGCTGTTTCTCTTATTTAAGAAAAGTAAGCATTGCAGTGCAGCACACTGAAGCTTTTCAAACTTTTCAGATAATCTGTTTCAGTGAGGAAATTGCATTTCTTAATGTAGAGGTTTGTTTTCAGGCAAAGGTTTCTTTTTTTCAGGATAGGGCATTGGGCTATATTTCCATTGAGAATTTCACTTTTGTATTTTTAAGTGCAAATTTTTAAAAGTAAATATGTTCACCATTTCCATTTGTACAGTAGCCTTATGACAGTAGGGGTTGTATCTTGCCCAGGACGCAACCGTTCAGCTTCCAAGAACTCTGGCTCCCTCCCACACTTCCACTCTGACTAATAACTAGAAAATCTTCAGTGCATTTTTGCCACCTCATGAAGAAGCATTTCAGTGGCTTCACATTAACAGCAGCTGCACATCATCTCCTTTACAGCAGATAACTTCCCTTTGGTGAATCCTTCCACACAGAAATTTTATTTTTTTTTATTTATATATTGTATAAAAAAGTTTTTTTTCTTTTTTTTTTCTTTTGTTTGATGTTAGTGGTTCTGTCCCTTTAAGAAACATTTATTATTTTAAGAAAAGTCTGTGGGGAAGCATTTTACATATGGCAAAGAATACTGTAGGTTATGTAATGCTTGTGTTCATGCTGTGACAACTTACCTGTCAGACTAGATTTACTTTGAAGGGGTTTATGACAGTAGTTTAGTGTGGTGTTTATGCATTACAGCCTTTGGGGGGGGACTGGGTGTGAAAGTGTAAGTGTGTTGTTGGTGCAAACTATTTGACAACTTGTCTTCCAACCGACTTGTTCCAACAAACACCCTAGGACTGGAAAGACAAGAGAAAACATAAACAGGTTTAGTGCTTTCATTCTTGTATTTATCCCAAGAATTTTATCAGATCAATTAAATTTCAATCAGGGTGGCATATATAACCTGCGTATGACATGACTAGCCATCAGCTGGCACTACTCAAAAATTTAATATTCTATAATTATCTTGCATGTAAATAGCAATTATTAATGAATAAAAACATTATTAAATGATAAACGGATAAAATGTCATGAATTTGGTGTTATTAAAAGGCATTTAATGTTAAGACTCCTTTAAACCATTGCTTTTTGTGTGCAGCTAATGAGAGTTGCCATTTAATGACTTGAACTTCTAACATATTATTACCAATATTTAAATTATTATTAATTGATATTTTAGTGTCATGTGATAGTCATATCATATGCCATCATGTCTGAAATGCAGTTGTTCTGATGAAGTTCTTGGAATAAAGAATGAAAGTGCTGAACTTAATATTGTTGCTGTCTGTCGTTTTTTTTTCCAGTCCTCTGGTGTTAAGCTTAGTTTTCTTTACACCCTGCCATTTTGCTGATATGCTCTTTTTTATACATCTTTTTTAAGGTATCCCATAAAACATGGCAAACATACATAAACACAAAAGAAAAACAATTTAAACATTTTTCCATTTAAGTATGACATACGTCACATATGTATTTTTTGGTATTGCCATCAGTCCAACATTTGAAAACATCGCCACAGTCCTGCCTTCACTTAAACCTCACTCCTCTTCCTCCTGAACATTGTTATGCACGTATTGTTCCCACAATTTCCATTTACTTCCATGTAATTTGCTCCTTCCCTTTCTTTTTATCCTTTTTCCAAGTCTTTTATCTCTTTTTTATGATATTCAATACCTCAAATACAGTTGGTTTGGACTTTGATTTCCATTTTCTAGTAATTGCTTTTTTGGCCGCCAACAAAATTAAACTTAAGGCTTTAATTTGTCTAGGCAATTCAGATCCTGCATCCCTTACGGGTATGTTCTTGAGACATTTTTACAAATGATCTGAACTGTGTATTTTGTTTCTGTGGAAGTATTCATTTTTGCATTGTTTTCAGGGTTCAAATTCAAGGTAGTGATGTTAGTTGTGCTGTGAATACCTCTCAAGTGTCTAAAATATTGTAGAATGTCCCAGACTGGGTTTTCTCACATAAACACACACACACACGCTCTTAACGCAATACTATTGCACACTTCATACATGACTCCCATGTGCACATCACAGTCCATCTTTGATGCACTCCCAGCACTTGTCATCATTTCATCGTGTATCACCTTCCATATAGTTTCAGGAATAAGCCTTTGTTCCCTCTTTAACTGCACTACATACCTGTTCTACATTTTCTTCAGGAAAATAATAATAATAAAAAAAATTATATTATACACAGAATTGAAACAATGCACCAGGTTTCACTCTTTTGCCCAAGAGCATGTGTGTGTCTGAGACACAGCTTCTATGAGAATCATTACAGTGCTCATCCATAATTTTATATTCATAGCCAATTTTCAAACTGATACATATTTACTAACCCTTTCCACTATATTCCCCCACCCCCCAAAAAAAACTTTACCCGTACTGCCATTCAAAAGCAAACGTGCACTACTGTGAACCAACAACGATAACGGTAAGCACAAATACAAAATGAAAGTAATGCTGTCATCAGTTTAGTCTTTATGTGTGTAGATATATATATCCATATATATATCTATATTTATATATATATATATATATATATATATATATACACACACACACACACACACACACACACACACACACACACACACACACACACACACACACACTGGATATAAAAATGTACACACCCCTGTTAAAATGCAAGGTTTTTGTGACGATAAAAAAAATGAGACCACAATAAATCATTTCAAAACTTTTCCTACCTTTAATGTGACCTATAACCTGTACAATTCAATTGAAAAACAAACAACTCTGTTAGGGGAAAAAATATAAAACATAAAAAATGTACAATAAGCTGGTTTCATAAGTGTGCACACCCTTAACCTAATACTTTGTTGAAGCATCTTTTGATTTAATTACAACATTCAGCCTTCTTGGGTACACACCTGCCATCAATTAAAGAGACTCTGATTAACCCCAAATAATGTTCAGCTGTGCTAGTAGGATTTCCTGACTTTAACTCTGTTGCCTGCTACAGCAAAAGCCATGGTTTGCAGAGATCTTACAAAGCATCAAAGGGATCTCATTGTTGAAAGGTATCAGTCAGGAGAAGGGTACAAAAAATGTCCACAGCATTGGATATACCATGGAACACAGTGAAGACAGTCATCAAAAAGTGGAGAAAATAATGGGACAACAGTGATGTACCAAAGAACTGGACGTCCCTCCAAAATTGATGAAAATACGAGACAAAAACTGGTCAGGTAGGCCGTCAAGAGACCTACAGCAACACTGAAGGAGCTGCAGGAATTTCTGGCAAGTACTGGTTGTGTACTACATTTGACAGCAATCACCCATTTTCTCCATATGTCTGGACTATGGGATAGGGTTGTAAGACGGAAACCTTTTCTTATGCAGAAAAACATCCAGGCCCAGCTAAAACTTGCAAAACAATACATCGTTTCCCAAAAGCATGTGGGAAAATGTGTTAGTCTGATGAGACCAAGGTTGAACTTTTTGGCCACAATTCCAAAAGGTACGTTTGGCACAAAAACAACACTTCCCATCACCAAAAGAACACCATTCCCACAGTGAAGCATGGTGGTGGCAGTATCATGCATTGAGGCAGCTAGAACTGAGGCTTTAGTCAAGGTGGAGGGAATTATGAACAGTTTTAAATACCAGTCACTTTTGGCTGAAAACCTTCAGGCATCTCCTACAAAGATGAAGAGGAATTTCACCTTTCAACACCACAATGACCCTAAGCATACATGCAAATCAACAAAAGAATAACTTCACCAGAAGAAAATTGAAGTTTTGGAATGGCCCAGCTAGAGCCCAGATCTAAAGCCAACAGAAAATCTGTGGGGTGACCTGAAGAGGGCTGTGCACAAGAGGTACCCTCGCAATCTAACAGATTTGTAGTGCTTTTGCAAGAAAGAGTGGGCAAATATTGGCAAGCCAAGATCTGCCATGCTGATAGGCTCCTACCCAAGAAGACTGGATGCTGTAATTAAATCAAAAGGTGCTTCAATAAAGTATTAGTTTAAGGGTGTGCACATTTATGCAACCAGCTTATTGCACTTTTTTTATTTTTTATATTTTTTCCCCTAACAGATTTGTTTTACAACTGAATTGTACAGGTTATAGGTCACATTAAAAGTGGGAAAATTTTGAAATGATTTATTGTGGTCTCATTTTTTTATATCACAAAAAGCTGGCATTTTAACAGGGGTGTACACTTTTTATATCAACTGTATATCTTTAGTAATTAGCAGCAAAGAATCCATCCTGTCCTAGCAGAACTTGTACTATTAAATGATTTTCCCAAATTTATTTTATTTTGATTTTGTTCACTTGGGAAATTCAGAATGAGTGGAAACCCCTTTTCAGCAGATGCCCGAGGAGAAAAGCTCCACAAGATACAGAGGGGAAAGTAACATACCTACATGCATTGCATACAATAATGAGAAAAAAAGATGACTTTTTGAACTTAGAATATTAAGAAAATAAAACACTGACAAGATAATATGAATATCAATATACAAACATATAACCATAATACAGGCAATGCAGTGATATGAAAAATCATTCAAAGGTATATCAGAATGAGTGTTCAAACAAAGTTTAGACTCAAGGATTCTATATCAGTGAGACAGTGGTAAAGTGAACCCTTCCTAACAGTGTAAAGTTGAGGAGAGTACGGCACAGTCTATGTGGCCAAGTAGACATAATAGTGCAGGATAAGATAAGAGACTCAATGAACAAAAAGGCAGAAGAATGTTCCGTTTAAGCTTGCTCAGCAAAATCACAACAATAACTAAGAGATGAGCGATGCACCACACCATAAAACATATCTCAACGATTTATTCAGAGCTGTATCTCAACAAGACAAAAAACAACAAACAATGGAGTAGTGCTTTCAGCTATCAAAGCCTTCTTCAGATCCACCTGGATCTGAAGAAGGCTTTGATAGCTGAAAGCGCTAATCCATTGTTTGTTGTTTTTTGTGTTGTTAAGATAAGAGACTCGTCAGGTAGTCTTTTTTGAACTAGATTTTACTACAGTATGGAGTACATCAACATTAACACTGCTATCATGTAAACTTCCTTCTGAACTCTAATGGTCAGTCTTGTAAGGATTTTGAATTCTAGCACCAGAAGTTAAAACAGTAACTCACTAGAGAAAAACAAAGCACACTGGTCTTCAGAATTGCTTTTAGGCACTGAACTGACAGCTTTAGTGGTATGCCTAATTTGAGATCAAAGATCAGACAGCATTCCATAGAGAATTACAAGGTGGTGGAGCATCACACAATGAAAAATAACAGGAAAAAAGGGAAAAGTTATTGTAAGTCATGAAACGATTGTTGCTAAATCACAGAAGGGGGCATTACAACAGTAAACAGTCATGAAGGTAAGAATAGTAACAAATCACTTTTAACCACCAGATCCATAAGTGGAAGTTTTTGCTTTTTTGTATAGACAGTTCGAAAGTTCTAGCTGCCGCACTTCCCATGAAGGTAGTGCTCATCTCAATGCTGCTGTTTTCGACATTTCTCATTAATCTAAAAATGCCTTAAGGAGTGGGTATAATTGTGCACATACTTTGGCTACCATTTCTGCTACTGTTTGGTTGCGTAATCAGAAGTTTTGTAATGAGGTAAAGTCTGAAATTTTGAATCAAGCTTTAAATAATAAAATTTATTTGGCTCACCTGTTACTTGGGTTTTCAAACAGTTTGGTGAGAGAAGGAAATTTAATTCAGGAAATTTCCAAGATTGTTTCAGCCCCTCCCCATGAGAATTTCCCAGATCCTCTTTCATGTCTAAGAAACAAAACAATCACTGCCTTCTCAAGCCATATAGGGAAACAAAAAGAGATGGCAGGGTAGAAAATAATGAAGGATCCTTTCTAAAAAAGGAACAGTCTACATCTTCAGAATGACTATGCTAGCATTCTTTCCCACACTTACCCTCCCCCCACCCCTCTCTTTCAAAACCAGTCCCAACAACTGGCTCTCTGCATTCCCCTTTAGCAACAGATTGTGACAAGACTCATGGGTATTAAAGGTAGCTCAGGAGGGATGCAGTTGGCACTTGATACAAACATCTTCTATTGGGAAGTTCCTACCCCTTCCCAGCAAATGGAATGTTTTTCTCAGTTTCTTCAATACTTACCCTAAGAGCCATAGAACCTGTGCCATTAAATCAAAGGGGGCAAATACTTCTATTCCAGAAAGTTTGTTACCATAGAAAGAGTCGCCGTGCAGACAGATCTTTCCTTCCTAAATCTGTATGTGAAAGTTCCAAAACTGAAAATGTTGGCCCTTCAAATCTGTTGCCTCTTATCTCCCAGGGAAGCTTTATAGTAACATTGGATCTAAACGATACATACCATCATTTTCCCAAAGCTAAAGGCTTTAGGCAATTCCTCACATTTTCTGTGGATGGATCACATTTTCAGTTCTCTGCATTACCTTAACAGCTCATCTACGCTTCAAACGTGTTTACAAAGTGTCTAGCTCCAGTCATAGCTCATTGCAGGCTGCATGGCATTGACATTTTCCTTATTTAGTTGATTTAATTATCTTTGCAGAGTTTTTCCCAGATGTCGAGTCATTAATATGGGATCCAGTGTTGTCTGTTTTCATCCGATTCAACAGTGGGTTGTCTGATCCAAACTTTGCACCGATGTTAAAGCTTTCGGTTCCAGGGCTGTGGCTCCTCCCTTGACCATAATTTCCTAGTTTCCACCCTGTTACCTGAGATCACATTTGCTACCTGAAGTGATTGGTCATGCTTCCAAATTGTATACTTTACAGTACCTTTGTTCAATCCTCCCTGAGTGAGTTTTATTCCTTCTAGTTTACTGCATATCGCATCTTTCTAAAAATTATTAGCTATTTTAAATGTGTTTTTATAGTTACCCTGCGTCTTTAATATAGATGTTTATAGAAGCTGGTTAGTAATTTTTCTAAACTTTTTTTCTAAGTAGTTCATTGTAGTGTTAAGAATTTTTGGCTTTAGATTGTTGTAGCTATTGTCTAAGTAAGTTAGGTCCAGTCAGGTTTTTCTTTGTGTGTGTGCATGTTTTTTGCTGTGTCTGTTATGCCTGATAGTCCAAGCTTTCAAAAGTACACGGAGTGTGGGCATGAACTGCCCAAGCCCCGAAGAACTTTACTCCCTCCGAGTGTAATGGTTAGGGGCCACACATTTAGATGCTTCATGTTAAGTCGGTGCTTCTTTTAGTGCTAGAGTCTTATGAAGTAGGTGCGAAAAGATTATTGTCAAGGTACTCTTTCCTCCCCAGACAGGGTCTGCCACCCCTATGTAATCTTTGTCAATTTTTTCCGCCAAAGCTAAGGACAAAAATTCTAAAGAGAAAGCAGATGAAGACAAAGATAAATCTAAAGAAAAGTCTAAGGAAAAAGGGACTGCGAGAAGTCTCTTAAGAGGTCTCAGGATCTTTCCCTGTCTTCAGAATCTGATCCTAAAGTACTGAGGCTGTTGGAGCAGGCAGGCTCTCAGCGCTGTACGTCTCCAACTCAACCCCTTGTTCTCACCAAAACTAGTCAGCCCCAGCCTTCATTTTCCCATACTTACAAGAGAAACTTGAGCAAACAAGACATCAACAGAATGTGAAAATTTCTAAGGACATGGATACGGCTTAAGGTTTTTTCAGTAGCATCCTCTGGGAACATGCCAAGTAATAGTTTGTCCCCTTCCTCTACACTCTTTTTCTGGTATCAGTTCACCCATTGATGCTGGTAGCTTCAGGCCCGATCTGCCCTGTAGCAGCTTTGTTGGAGCCAATAGTTCAGGTAACTTTGACACTGACTCGGTCCTTTCTTCTTTTGGGTCTGTTTTCAGATTTGGAAGAGTCTCTGAGACCAAGCTTCTGTGTTGAAACTTGCAGGGAGGGTTCAACCCCAAAACTGTCAGAGGCATCCCTTCCCCTCAGCACCTTGGCACTAGATAGCTCTGTGCTGAGATCAGCTTGTGGGTCAAGACTCATCAGTTCCAAGGTTTTCACCATGTCTAAGGATAAAAGGGAACCTACAGAGCCAGTGGCTTCTTCAGCCTTTTAGGCTTTCCATCACTTGCTGTTGATGCCAAGGGAAAAGGTGCACTCTTCATGGTCAGAGCTGTCTAAACCCCAGCTTAGATCAGCTTCTGTTTCTTATCTTTCTCTCCAACAGGAACAGTCGGTCCGGTAGGTTTCCTGCTGTCAGCTCCAAGTCTGATCCCAAACCCTCTGATATTCCCCCTCAGCTATTTCTTGGAAAACAAAATGTGATTGGAAGCATTTGGACTCTACCTGAATCCGTCACCAAAGGCATGGACTTGGGTAAGGGTGAAGGTGCTTCCATATTCCCTTCTGAGGATGTCACATTTGGCAAGATTCTGGAATTAATGAAATAAAGAAGGAGATGGTCCACAGTTGGTGGTCCTCCTGACAAGTCTGTGTTCCTGGAAGCCTTTGGGTCTGGCTCATTTTCATCCTGGGTAGAACTGCCCATTGATCCACTCGTTGATTTGATTGCTCAACAAACACGGAAGTATCCTGATGTGGTGGAGCCTATCTCCAATAAGCTAGACAATTGTCTCCACCTCCACAGACAGGAAACATTAGAGCAAGGGTTCTCCGTTAGATATCATAGTTGTAGCAGAAGCCACAAAAAAGGAACTATCCAAAGGGTGTTCCTGTGTCCTTCCCTCCTAATAGAGTCCACCCCAAGTAGAGTCTAACACGACATATCACTTTTGGAAACAGACTTGTACTCCAGCAACATTTGGTTTCAGGGTACTGAATTATCTAGTTCATTTTACCAGATTTCAGAAAGTCGTGAAAGAAATTTCCAAGTCTGTCTCTGGGTTATTACCAGCAGATGTTCAGAAGACTGTGGATTCCCAGCTGTCCACCCACCAATCATCTTCCAGTGTAGCCATGCAACTACTCTGAAATGTAGCTGATGGTACAGCTAAGGTGGCAGGCACCAGCATTTCCATTTGCCAGCATGCCTGGATGCGCCTCTGCAACTCTATGGAAATCTTCAGGACATCCTTCATTAATATCCCCTTTGATGGGTCCACTTTGTTCGGACCTAAAGTTAAAGAAACATTTAACAGGAGTCAGCAGGATGGTAAGATTGTGTCTGCTCTCAGCATCTGCTTTTCCTTGCACCAGAAATGCTACTTTAGGAATTAGTGAGCTGGAAAGAGGATGTGGTTCAGGAAATCAGAGCCCTTATCAGGAGACTCCTAGAGTTAGACCCACTCATGGTGGAGGAGTAGGCAGCAGTAACAGATGTTGCCCCTGAGGCAGGGGAGGACCGCAGAAATCAGGGCTTTCATGAACCAGTCTCTGAAAGCCTTTTCAGTGTCCCTGAAGGATTGCCCAATTGCTGTACTCTGGAGACAGTCAGGAGATGCTTATCTCTGCACCTACAAGCCTGGCAAAACAAAAGCAGAGATTCATGAGTGCTAAAATTAACTCTAGAAGTTATCCTATACCATTTTCTGTTTCCCTTGTCTCTGTTAAGTGGAAGAGAGTTTCTGACATCCCACCCAGTCAACAGAAACTTGCAGCAGAATAGATTTCGAGGCTGCTAGAAAGTCATCCATATTGTCCCCGCAGACCAGATAGAATCCGTAGTCTACCTGTGGTTCTTTTTAATACCCAAGAAAACTGGAGACCTCAGGCCCATGCTAGACCTGTGTCATTAGAATCAGTATGTCAAGCAGACAAAATTCTGGATGGTCACATTACAGTCCATTTTACCTCTACTGAAATAGGATGACTGGGTGTGCTTGATATACCTCAAGGACACAGTGTCATGTGAAGATAGAGAGGTGTTTAAGGAGGTTTCACTGTTTCTGGCTGGGAGCTGCTCTTTGGACTCTCCACAGCCTCCTGGATGTTCACCAAGTCATGGCAGTGGTAGCAGAGCACTATTGGGGATCCATGTTTTCCTATACCTTGATTGGCAACTCACAGCTGCAACTGACAGTCTCTTGTCGCACCATTGTGACCTGTTGCTCAAACTATTGCAAGAGCTAGGGATCGCTGTCGGCACCTTCTCAACAGATAGAATTTATTGGATGCCACCTGGATACAACCTTACAAATTGCCTAACTTCCAATGTCCACAGTTCTTTCTGTTGTTCTCGCTGGCATGCAAGCTAACACCCTTGTCCTCCATTGAGGTTGATCCTTCACCTGTTGGGTCTTATGGTGTCTGCAGTACTCATAATACCACTTGCCAGATTTTTTGCGAAGGTTATTCAATGAATTTTAGTGGTACAGTTGTTCGAGTCCATCCATTCCATTCCAAAATAAAATTAACTCAGATCTGGAAACGGCACATATCTTGGCGAATAACCTCTCCTTTGGTGATGAATGGACAACCATTGCGAACTAGTTCCCTGGTGTTAGTTGTGACATGGTTGCTTCCCTTCAAGCGTGGGGGGGGGGGGGGCATTTCAAAGGGAAAGACTGTTCAGGGCACATGGTCACATACAGAGGTAAGTCTTCACATTGTTACAGTAGTCCTCCTAGCATTGCAAGTTCTTCAGGACAGTCTCCACAGAGGTGTAATTCAGGTACAGAAAATCAACATGTTGGTAGTTTGGTATATCAACAAACTGTTTTTACCCATTATGCCACAAAGCCATGAGAGTCTGTCAATGGACAATATCTTCATGCCACTTTCTTATAGCAATGCATATACCAAGGTTGTCTAGTGGGCATATTTAAGCAGGTCTATCCTAATGCCTCACAAGTAGCCCCTCAGTCCAACAATGACAAACCTGAGCTTCAGTTTCCGGGTCTAGCCTCACTGCAATCTTTGTGTTTCATCAAAGTCACAAGTGCAGCCATTACTTTGCACTGATCCCTCCACAGGTTCATTCACCAAGGAATGCTGTGGTCCACAAGTGGCCCCGGGGTCTAATTTATGCATTCCCCCATTGCCTGTAATGAGCAGATTTATACATAAAGCAAGAATGTGCAAGGCCAAGGTAATCCTCATTTCACCTTTCTGGCCTCTGCTGATGTGTCTCCTCCTCTAAGACATCCTCCTTGGAAACTGGATCATTATCCAGATCTCATGTCTCACCCATCTGGACTAACCCCCCACATCTGAAATCCAATACTTAACATTAGCCAGAGATGCCAGGTTTTCCTTGTTGGTTATTCAGATGTTGTCAGCCTCTCAAAAACATGCCACCACCAACTTGTGCTGCAGCATATGGAAAAGATGTTCTATTTGAACATCATCCAAAGATCTAAAACCCTTTTCAGCTCCTTTTCCCTCCATTTTAGAGTTTCAGTACTGTTTCCCTACAGGTATAGCTACTCCACTAGTAAAATGCATTTTGCAGCCATCTGCAGCTTTCACTTAGGCCAGAAAAACTTGTCTATAGCTTCATTGAAGATTTCCAAAGCCTTTTTAAAGGGAAGTTTTCTACTCCGTCCCTCACTCAGAGACCCAGCTGCTCCTTTGGGACATTACTGTCATTGTCGCATTAACACTGCCACCATTTCAGCACTATCAGTACATTTGAAATTCCTGTCTTGAAAAACAATTTTTCTGGTGGCTGTCACTTCAGTTAAGCATATATTAGAGATGCAAGCACTTTCCTGTAAAACTCCTTACTTTGTTTTTCATAAGGATAGGGTTTCACTGAGAACAAATGCTTCTTTCCTTTTTAAGCTGATCTAAATCGGGCAGTAAATCCCCAAGTCTTTTTTTTCCCCAAGATTTTCTAATATAGATGAATACATGCTTCATTTGCTGGATGTCCATTGCCAGCTCAGGTTTTGTCTTCACAGAACTAAGCCTTCTAGGAAGTCTGATCAACTTTTTGTGGCATTCTGTAAACACAAATTGGGCAAGCTGGTGGCTAAGGTTACTTTGTCTTGATAATTGGTCTGATTGACATTTGTGTACAATAAAATGGGTTTAACCGTACAGTCCAAGCCTAAAGGCAGCTGCCACTTGGTCAACAATTTGTACATTTGTGTCGCATTATAAACTGGATTTGCATTGCAGATTTTCTTCATCCTTTGGCTCTGTCATTCTTAGAAATGTCCTTCCTTGATACCGCCTGTTACTATATTCTTGGGGAATCTGTCCCATAGTTGAATCTGACAAAAATAGATCAGATGGGATACAAAAGTTATGTACTTACGATAACAATAGATCCTGATTTTCGCCCAGTTCAAAATCCCTGCCTTCTGCCAGATTGTCATTAATGAGACTCCAAAGACCAGTCAGCCTTGGCATTCCATGTCTATAAGCAGTCACTACTGCTAGTGCTCTATAACCATGTCATAGCCGTTTTTCATACCACTCAGAATTTACCTGGAATAAAACCCTTTTATAAGGCTTCTTGTTTATGCTTTGATATTATTTATCAAGTTTCAAACTAATAATAATAGGATGGAGACGAGGGAATTATATGTATGGGAGGAGTCAGAGCCCTGCTGCCAACAGCTTCAAGATCAGTGCCAGTCGGATATGACAACCCATAGCTGAACAGGATGAAAATCAGACAACATGGATGTATCATTATGGTAATTTTTGTTATCTCTCTTCGCCAATCTGGGGTTCCAGATAAACATTCAGAAATCCTCCTTGACCCCATCAGACAAGATTGCCTTCCACAGGAGAAGATGGGATTTCTTCTGAAAGCTTTTATGAGCTTCTCAATACAGTGTCAAGACTTCAGCCGGGGAGTATCTCAGGATTCTGATGTTCATTCATTCTGTGATCCTCATGATTCCTCTTGCTAGGTTACGTATATTAGATTCAGTAGTTAAAAAAAAAAAAAAAAACTACACTGATTGAGACTAATAATACAAACAAATGCAGGTCTCCCCCTTTTTCCCTCTATTTCCAGGTCTGTCTGCAACTATGGATGCCACTGATTTTGCTTGGAGGCAGTTTCAGTTGGGGTAAGGGCGCAAGTTATGCGAGATTCTACAGACAGACAAAAGTACATGAATGTCATAAAAGTTGTTGGCTGTGGGAACTTCCAAAATGGTTGCACACTGATCAACAGCATAACTCATCTCTCCCAGTGTGAAAACAGAAATTGAGAAAAAGGAGTTCCATTGAAAATGTTTTTTGGTAAAATTCAGATCTGATTGTCAGTTTTAATTCATTCCTCAACTACTGGGCTCAGATCCACTCCTCGCATCTGAGTTAGTCGATAATATAGTTTGTGGCCTGCTGAATCTTTCAAGCTCCTCCCTACCCATAATGCACCAACCCCTAACATACCTCAGATCTCATTTGCTGCTTTTCTTGTGTAGATGTGGTCAGCTTGCTTTCAAGCGTGTCTAAAGATAAATGACATATTTTTTAAGGCTTTCTCCCTAAATTCTTTATTGGATAGTTGTATACTTGAGTATTCTTGTTAGCATTGACCATTGATGGTATTCTTTTTCCTGTATCCGTTAAAACTTTTTAACTTTTTCTTATAAACGTTTTGTGTATTCTCTAATAGAATTGTTTGTATTTCTTTCCATTTTATCTTTTCCTCCTTACCCTAATATAAAAAATAATAATATATATTTTTTATATATATTTTCTTCTTCTGTTAGCTTGATATTCTTTTTCACAAAATGTCAGAGAGGATTTAAAAAATGTAAAAAGTACAGCCATAAGTTGCCTTATACTGACATCCATGACATTTGTGTTTGTTTGGGCTCCGACCATCTTAATACTGATTATGGCATATGCAACAGTTTTAATCTGTGTGCTTTAGCGGACAGGCAAAACAAGTTAATTTTTTAGAGGGTTACTCCCAACCTGCTTTTCAGAAACCATATCTGTAGCTCAACCATCCAAAACCTCATCTAAGGACACTCCTAAAAAGTCCCCAAAGAAGTCTGTCAGGTTCTTCCACTTCATCCATGGAGCCTCCTCTCAAAAAAACAAGATTGGATCTGAAGCCATCTAAATCCAAGATGTCTGCTACACCTCCCAATACTCCATCGGATCAGAGGTACAGTGGATATAAAAAGTTTACACACCCCTGTTAAAATGCCAGGTTTTTGTGATATAAAAAACTTTTCCCACCTTTAATGTGACCTATAACTTGTATAATTCAATTGAAAAACAAACAAATCTGTTAGGGGAAAAAATATAAAAAATAAAGTGCAATAAGCTGGTTGCATAAGTGTGCACACCCTTAAACTAATACTTTAAGCACCTTTTGATTTGATTACAGCATTCGGTCTTCTTGGGTACACACCTGCCATCAATTAGAGAGACTCTGATTAACCCCAAATAAAGTTCAGCTGTCCTAGTAGGATTTTCCTGACATTTACTCATTTGCCTGCTACAGCAAAAGCCATGGTTCGCAGAGAGCTTACAAAGCATCAAAGGGATCTAATTGTTGAAAGGTATCGGTCAGGAGAAGGTTACAAAACGATTCCATAGCATTGGATATACAATGGAAGACAGTCATCAAAAAGTGCTGAAAATATGGGACAACAGTGATGTTCCAAAGAATTGGACATCCTCCAAAACTGATGAAAAGACAAGATGAAAACTGGTCAGGGAGAGGCTGCCAAGAGAGACCTACAGCGTCACTGAAGGAGCTGCAGGAATTTCTGGCAATTACTGGTTGTGTACTACATGTGGCAACAATCTCCCGTATTCTCCATATGTCTAGACTGTGGGGTAGGGTTGCAAGACAGAAGCCTTTTCTTACACAGAAAAACATTCAGGCCTGGTTAAAATTTGCAAAACAATACATCAAGTCTCCCAAAAGCATGTGGGAAAATGTGTTATGGTCTGATGAGACCAAGATTGAACTTTTTGGCCACAATTCCAAAAGGTATGTTTGGCGCAAAAATAAAACTTCACATCACCAAAAGGACACCATTCCCATGGTGAAGCATGGTGGTGGCAATATCATGCTTTGGGGTTGCTTTTCTTCAGCTGGAACTGGGGCTTTAGTCAAGGTGGAGGGAATTATGAACAGTTCCAAATACCAGCCACGTTTGGCCCAAAACCTTCAGGCGTCTGCTAAAAATCTGAAGATGAAGAGGAATTTCACCTTTCCACATGACAATGACCTCATGCATACATCCAAATCAACAAAAGAATGGCTTCACCAGAAAAAAAATTAAAGTTTTGGAATGGTCCAGACCTAAATCCAATAGAAAATCTGTGGGGTGACCTGAAGAGAGCTGTGCACAAGAAATGCCCTCGCAATCTGACAGATTTGTAGCACTTTTGCAAGGAAGAGTGGACAAATATTGCCAAGTCAAGATGTGCCATGCTGATAGACTCCTACCCAAGAAGACTGAATGCTGTAATTAAATCAAAAGGTGCTTCAACAAAGTATTAGTTTAAGGGTGAGCACGCAACCAGCTTATTGTAAGTTTTTTATTTTTTTCCCCTAGCAGATTTGTTTGTTTTTCAGTTGAATTGTACAGGTTATCGGTCACATTAAAAGTGGGAAAAGTTTTGAAATGATTTATTGTGGTTTCATTTATTTATTTCACAATAACCTGGCATTCCTTGGAGGAATCAGTGTTTCTATAGGCATTTGTATTTGGCCCGTCTACCTCCTAGGAAGATCCACCCACTGATGAGCTCATTGATTTGATCTCTGGGCGTGGAAGGAACCTAATGAGGTTATACCCATCCCCAAGAGACCAGACCGAATTCTGGCACCTCCAACAGGCAGGGAACACTGGAACAAGGGAGGGTCTGTAGATGCCATGGTGGCAGCCACAAAGCAGGAACCTGCAGAGCAAAGTTTCACTCTCCATCCTCCAATAGAGAGTCCATGGCATTGGACAGGTTCGGGAAGTGTGTTTGTGTTTAGTGATCTTTCCTCTTAGGTCACTGAATTACTTGGCACACTTCTCAAGACTACAAAGAGATTTGGTTAAGGAGTTGTCAAATAGTCTTTCAGGGTCCACTACTGCGGAGGCTTAAGATGGGATAGCCTCACAGTTGGCAGCCCTTCAATCCATCTCCAGCTTGTCCATGAGGCTTACTTCTCATGCAGCTGAGGGTACCTCAACGGTAGCGGTTTTGGGCATCTCAATAAGGAGACATGCCCGGATGTGCTTGTGTGACTTTGTGGGGCCCTTTGTCATCTTTTGTCAATGCTCCTTTTGACAAACCTTCCCTATTTGGCCCAAAAGTGAGAGATGCACTCTCCTGGTGTGTGTAGGATGGAAAGACTCTCTCTGCTGTAGGAAAACGTTTTTCATCCCCCCCCCCCCCAGGACTTTTACAGGGAGCCAATGTGGGGGACAAAAGATGTGGTTCAAAAATCCTAGGGTCCTTTCCAAGATCCACTTGGAGATTGTTCCCCCAGTAACAGAGGGGGGAGCTGTAATGGAAGATGCCACCCACACGGCAGTGGTGACCTGCAAAACCAGGGGGTCTAGAGACACTTTCTCTGATAGGCCCTACCAGCGCTCCTGAAAGGATGCCAGATTGCCACCTCTGGAAGCAGTCATGGGGTCACATATCCCTGCACCAGAGAGCTTGGCTAGATATCACAAAAGAAACTTGGGTGCAGAGGATTATTTCCAGAGGTTATATAATTACCTCTTCCCTTCCATCTCCAACTCCACTAAAAATTCCAGAAGTTCCACCTATTCAGAGGAGGAAAGCAGCAATTCAAATACAAAAGGTGCTAGAGAAGAGAGCCAGCCAAAAGGTCCCACCAGACCCGATAGAATCTTACATACTCAAGATTCTTTTAAGTGCCAAAGAAAACGGGACTGGAGCCCAGTTTTGTATCTCAGCAGCTTGAGCAAGTCAGTTCATCACTCAAAGTTTTGGATGGTCATTCTTTAGTCCATACTGTCCGTTCTACGCAAGGGCGATTGGATGTGCTCATTAGACCTTCAAGATGTGTACTATTGCATAAAATTGAGTAGGTGGTCCAGAAGGTTGTTGCCCTTCCAGTTGGGAGCTAGTCATTACCAGTTCAGAGCTCTGATCTTTAGTCTCACCACAGCCCTCCAGAGTGTTCACCAAATGAATGGCATTGATGTCAGCTCACTTGAGACTGCAGGGATTCTGGGTGTTTTCTTATAAAGACAACTGGCTCAATATCGTCCTGACCAGGCATATACTCATGATAGCAAAAAACTGGATACTCCAAACTTGCTTCTTTCTTGGGGATCACAATAAACTACGAGAAATCTCAGTTGCATCCATCACAAACACTGGAATTCACAGGAGCATATTTCAATACAGTATCGGTGGTAGCTTCACTTCCCATACACAGAGTTCAAGATGAACTCTGTTCAAGAAAAAGTCGAAGATGGTGTTTAAGATTTCAAGTTGCAAAAATTATTTGCAACACCACAATTTCACCCTGACTAATTCTTCAAGCCTTGGGGTCGATGTCAGCAGCCATAATTCTTGTTCCTCTGGTGAGATATCATATGAGAATTCCTCAGTGGATGCTAGCATCCCAATGGTCAAGTCTTTATCAGAAGATGCCATTTCAAATAAGGATCACACAGACATTCAAAAAATACCTTTGGTGGGGGATAAGGTCAGTTCAAAATGTACAAGGTTGTCTGTTCATTCTCCCTCAATTCAAAACCATAGTGACCATGGACACTTCCCAGATTAGGTGGATGGGCACTTCCTAGGAAAAAATGTCCAAAGCACTTGGTCTCCCAAAGAGACCCATTTTGCATATAAACATCTTGGAGATGGGAGTAGTGCTTTTACTGTTGCAAGCTTTTCAAGATGCTGTACCTCTGGGAACATTTGCAACCCAAATTAGGCAGTATGTCAATAGTTTGGTACATCAACACACAGAGGAACCATCATGAGACAGGTTAGTTTTACCCTACTGATGATGTGTTGTTGTGATAGTAATCTTGCTCAGCACGAGAGGAACCACAGGTTTAGACATTTGGTGTACGTGCTTGGCTGAGGAGCCAGTAATGCGAGGCTACCATCTGTGGAATTATGACTGAACTCCTCTAAATCAGAATCCCACCTAAAAGTAACAATACCACAGCACTACAGATTTCCAGTTGTCCAGCGATAGCCGGCCGCAAGGTCGGTGAGGAGCACCGCTCATCAATGGGTTGGAGCACAGACGGAAAGGAGCTGCCTCTCTCCAGCAGTGCACTAATGTTCGTGGGGAATCTGGTGTTAAATCATTTGTAGATGACCAGATCTCATCTCTTGTGTCAGGTATCCCTCAGAATGTGGCAATGGGTTGTCTCATCCAATCACTTTCTGATGGCAACACACATTCTGGGGAAGTTCAGTGTGGTAGCAGACAAGTTGAGCAGGTCCATTCTTCTACCTCACAAGTGGTCTCTCAACAAAACAGTGACTGATGTAATTTTCTGTCATTGTGACCAGCCTTGCTGCAATCTTTTTGAATCTCCCCTAAACAACAAATGCAGCAGCTTCTTTGCCCTAATCCTCCAGTGGGGAAATCTCTGAGGGATGGTCTGCTCCACAATTGGCCCTTCGGTCTTTTCTATGCTTATCCACCAACCCCATTAATTCCCAAATTCCTACAGAAAGCTGCAAGATTGAAGAACAAGGTCATCCTCGTTGCAGCTTACTGGCCTCGACAAGTTTGCTTCCCCTTCCTTTGACCTCTTTGAATTTACCCACCTTGGATTCTAGATCCATTTTCAAACCTTCTGTCTCACCTGACAGGCATGGTTCACCCAGACATCTTAAACCTAAAGCTGATGACATAGTTTCTCCACTTCCGTTAATAGCTAGACAATCTGTACTTTCATCCCCTGTCTGTCATACTTTTTTCTAGC